>NC_141105.1:23601472-23908972 GCF_041138505.1 Cibotium barometz
ATTTATGGTCTTTTGTGGTGTAAAACTCAACAATTTTAATAAACGACCCGTTTCCACTTAGAATCTTAGAATTTTGAGTCCAAATTTGAAATCTCTGTGCGATTTTATCCTAATATAGGATTTTACAACATCCAAAATAAAAATTTTAGTTATTTTCAGTTAAAATACGATAAACTTAAACCTTAATAAATGCACGACCGAGTGTTTGAGTAACGGACGGTCTACACCCCTACGACTAGGAAGACACCTTGGACATTTTTGTCGAAAAAAAATTCTCACCGCCAAGCGCTCTGACACGCATATTGAGGCTGACACCCTAAATTAGGGGTCCTATCCCAAACAGATGTCGTACACACATGCGAGCGCCCATGCAAGGACCAAAGGATGATGCAAGGACCAAAGGATGACTGCCCTAGTGTATGGTCCACATAGACCGCCATGTGGATGTCCATGCTGCCTCTGACCCGGAAGGTACATGCGTACCATAGCTTTTACCCATGCACACGCACCATTCCTTTCCCCATGCCTATACAAGCAACAGGTCGGTGTACTTTCACCGTACATCGTCCTTTGCACTCACGCTTTGCTCTTCCTTTCCTTGCATCCGTATCCATACCTGCAATTATATAAAACCCCAGCCACCCCGTGGTGGTCGAGACACCAACACCCTGCGCAGTGATTGTACTTAACAGTCCGTGCTGCCTGACACTCTGTGTGGGACTGTACCCTACAACCCTCTCCACCTCTCTTCTAGCAAGCCATTTTCGGCCACCTCCAAGTAAGCCCTTTGTAGGATTTTTTTTGCCTCCTCTCACCCTTGTGGTGGGTAGAGTGTCCTTATCTACTTTCCCTCCACCCCCCCCCTCGGCGCCATGTGAATAGCCTTAAGGGAGGACTCCCCCTTATCTCCCTCTAGGTGTAGCCTTCTCCCCTGCAAATTCAGTTTAAGGGCACCTTCCTCCTCCCCCCCGATTAGCGATGACTTTAGTAAGGGCTTTTGGGCTCTTAGAGGTGGTTTACACCTAGGAGTTTTTTGCTCATAAAACTGAGCAAACAAGCTCCGATTTATGATCCGACTGAAGCGTTGGATTCACGGCGATGCAGGCTAAAAGAAGGTGGGAAGAATGGCTCCTTCATGAAAGCACCAAAATATCACCTCGAGAGATGCACACAACAATGAGCCTGGAGAGGTTGCTCCAGATGCGGCCCCATCTCTCCCCTTGGGAGCCCCACAAGGAATTAATGGCCATGTTAGTTTGGTCATCGTTTAAAAAGAGATTTTTGATTAATCTTTAAATTTAACTTTAAGAAATTAAGAAAGAAGATACCACTTTTCTTTATACCAAAATTTCTGTGAAATTGTTGTTTTCTTAAGAAAGTGATGATATCTATCATATTCTGTGGTTTAGTTTATAAATTGTTATCTTGATTGACTTAAGAAGTATAGGTACATCTTCTCCTCGTCTCGACGCTAACCCTGTTTGTTATGGTTCACCCTAACCCTCCTTGAAACACATCCAAGAAGAGATTACCTGGTGAACCATAGCTATCGTGAGGATCTTTCCAATGGCCGAGCTCGTAACCCTTGAGGTCTCCAAGTTGTACAACTCCTTGAGAAGCAATTCCACCGCGTCTCCCATGAGCGTTGTCACACGGCCACATTGCACTACACGGATCCTCGTCTCTCCTCTCACCTCAGTTCACTAACACACACTCACTAGCATGCATTAGGGAGAGAGATTAGCAAGAGCAGGAGTCAATTGCACAATGGGAGAGTATGCTGTATTATGAGAGAAATTTACTTATATACATGGCCATAAGTGTTCACACTCACTTAAACTGTGGCTGACCGGGTACTTTAGGCTCATAAGAGACCTAATGCTATTACAATGATTACTCTCATAATATATCCATGAAGTAAATCACTTAGGACTTCATCCTAACTTGCTACCACACGTTCTTGAAGCAAGAATCGCCATAAATACTCCGTCACACCATTATGGGCATTCCTCCAAGTTGTAGCTTTGGACACTATTGCTTCATGTATGACCCTTTGGTGTATCTACTGTGACCCTTGATGTAAGATAATGACAGTAGCTCTTGTTAATCCTAGAATTGGATTAACATTTTTCCCTTCTTGACAATCGCGTCCACATGATCGCGTTGAAGACCTTTGTGTGGGGAGAATGAACAAGCTTTATCGATGGCTCTGATGTTGAATGACGTTCAATGGTCTTTGGTACTCTGGAAGGAATGAATGACAAGGTTAGTGGTGTATTGGGAATTCCTAATGGGGTGGGGGTTTTTGCAAATGATTGTATTTTTATATTTGTGTGAGCCCTTTTTTTTTTGGCTCACTTTGTTTTTGGCAATCATCGGCAAGGTTACATGTGATTTTTGTTAGTGGGGACACTAAGAGATGTTAATAATGGGAAAGAAGAGAGAGAAGGATCCGGAGGAACGTAGACTTAATCATCACAATGAGATGATGATTCTCAGTTCCTCATTTGATTCATTGAAGCGACATTCATCATTTGAAGTAAGTGGCTTGTGATGATGGCCCTTTGTGTGGCGGGATTCTTGTCAAATGTTGTTGAGTATAGGACCTGATCCTGTCTTGTTTTGTCCATGTGCTTTTTATCTTTTTATGCATATTTAGGTGCCCTTATGAAGAAGATTTACATGAAGTATAAGAATTGAGTCATATGGACTCTTATTGAACTGCTCTGTGTTGAAGTAGCCACTTGTTGGTAAGGATTGAAAGAATTACGTCAACTTGTGAGGCTAATATAGATATCTTAACTAAGGATCAAAGATTATTGATTTGTGAAGATGGTGGCGTCATTTGGAGAGGTTTATAATTTGAAGAAAAATTACAGGCGATGGGTTGTACCATTGACTAGGCTTTCGCCCACCATGGCCCCCCATGCAGAGATGTACCTAGAAGTTGTCAATGGTGAGGCTTTGGTGCAAATGTTCTCCAGTGCATGAGTATGGATATGTACTCATGGAGCAGCTGCTACATTAATTTAGCCAAAAAAATAGTAAGAAATAAGCTTGACAAATATATAGTGGCTATTGTGTGATATGGCTTAATCCGTGAGATGAGGCTTAAATCGTGAAAGTGCAGGTTCTTAAGCCGTGAGATGGAACTCCTTGAATTGTAATTCCGTGAGATGGAATTCCGTGAATTTGCAAATTTTGACCCTTTTTTAATTTTATTTTATGGGTCATAATCCTGATTTGCAAGCAATAGCTTCTTATGCGCTCATTTCTTACTTCCAAAGGGGTGACAAGAGCATTGTTATTCTGTTCTTGATGTGCTCCTAAGTCTTCGTATTGCTTCTTGAATTTGTTGCTGAAATGATGTCGAGGCAGTAGGGAAGACTGCTGATTGTTTGCTTGAACAGATAAGCTCTTGTGTTGGTGCTGAATGCATGAGAGTGGTTGAGGAGTTTGCTTGTTGTTGCTTGGCCCTCCATTCTTATCGAACTATAGGCGAAGTTGTTGGGGTTGAAGTCGGTGGTGAGGTTTTCTTCACATTGTTCGATTTTGGCAACCATATGATGGAATTACCATCATAGTATCCTTGTTGTTGAAGTACATGCACAGGCACCCATCTTTGAAGAACACTGTAATTTGGTGTTGAGGCTTTCTTCTTTGTGCAAGCTTAGGAGACTTTGTGATGTGCTTGGGGACCCAAGCTTTGGTATTTCTTTGGTAGTACCCTTGTGCTTATAGTAGCAGTGTTTTTGGTAGTACCCTTGTGCTTATAGTAGCAGTGTTTTTGGTACCCACACTTGTTGCATTGGTGGAGTTCTTTGAGGAACTCTCTTAGGCTTTTGTGGACAGTGTTGTGGAGTACTCTTCTTCTTCCTTGGCTTCTGAGTGCTGCATTGAGGAAGAGGTTTTGACTGTCGAGGCACCCAAATTTGATTGGCACCTTCATAGTAGCCTTGAGCTACAAGTAGTTGCTTCTCCACCCACATTTCAATACTACTAAGATATTGTGATTGTGGGAGTCTTGGTGGAGTTTTCTTTAGGGTTCATGTGGAAGGTTTGGGGCCCTCCTTGACTTTGGCTGGTGCTGAGGCTGCAGGTTTGAGACTCATGGTCATTGTTGATGATGATGAGGTTAGAGTCGATGATGAGGCCTTTGAGAATGTGGTTGTCTCCTTTGATAAGGTTTGTCGATGAAGATGCATAGGATCCGGGGCCTTTCCTTTGAGTTCCTTGTTAGAGATAGATGGTTTGGCTATGGGAACTTCTTCAGGAATAGATGTTGATTGTGAGGTCTTGGTATCAAACTTTGTTTGGTGAGGACGGGGTTGAAGGAGTAGATGCTTTATCGGAGTCGGGCGTTGACGCAGATGGTAGGTCATTGTGTAGAGGGGCTTTTGTGGAAGAGGCTTGTATCCTTTTGCATTCAGCATCATAGATATCCATTAAAGTTGGATCCTCTTCCTTGCAGTATGGATAATAATGCATATGTTATGTGATTATTATTATCCATTTGGGGTGGTTGGGTGGGTTCTAGTTTCTTGATTGGAGTGAAGAGTAAGAACTTGTTTCATCCTCACTTAGTGATGTACTAGAAATTGTTTCATTTTTTGACTTTCTTTGGTTTGTCAGTTTTTCATTATGTTTACCTATGTGAGATTGAATTTTCTTTTGGGTTTTTGTATCGTGTGTCATACATATGGGTGTTGAGGTTTGTGTGGTGGTCTTTCATGTGGATGCTTCTGCATCGTGTATGTTTATGTCTCCTTTTGGGTTTATGTCCTGTATAGACTCCTTTTCCTTGTCTTTTAATTCGACCTTGGTTTCGATAGTTTTTTGTCCCTTGTATTTCTTTGGTTTAGGAGGTTTTGCTTTCTCTTTTAGGTTCTGTTTTAAAGCATGTTCTTCTATCCATGTTGAGGTATTGTCTTTTGCTTTTCTTTTGACTGTTTCTCGTGCCTTGGCTTGTAAGTGTGTAAGCACATTCAAGGGTACTGTGGACAATTGCCTGTTTTGTACACTTAAGATGTTAAGAGTTATATTTTGTGAGACAAGTTGCATTCAAGCAACTCGTCTTGGAAAATCTTGGAACATGTGATCAATGCCACATCGTTTAAACATTGGTCGAAAGTTGTCAGTGACTATGGGCATGGAAGTATTCCAAACTGTGCAGTCTGCCACCTTGTGAGGTCCACGACAATAGAAACACTGAAGTGTCCAATTAACTGCTTCCTGATGAGCAGTTTCTACCCTTTGGATTGTTTCTGTTTGGTGCACGGGAGATGGAGGTTTTGAGTCCATTGTGGATGAAGCGGGACACTTTTTAGTATCATGGTCAAAGGTATATGCAATATAGAAGAACAGGTGCCTTGTATGCACAATGAGGATTGGAATGGTCGTACTGATTGCATTCAACACAAGGCATTTCGCTCCTCGCTTTTAGAGGCATTAAGGATGTTTGGTTTTGAAGGTTTTCATCCTGTCTTATAGATGTCTACTGTAATGTTTTAAGAAAGGCTACATAAAAATCAAGGAATGTTAATTCTGAGATTGATCTTTCTTTTGCCATTGCTTCACTTGGTTTAGATGAGGAACACCTTGTAGCATGCTCATCTTCTAGGATGTCATCTAAACATATTGCTTCTTTGCAACATTGATCTAATGTTTTTGGATTGGATACAATGATCACGTTGTGTAAGATGTTATTCTTCAAGCCCATCATGAAACATCTCCTCAATTGAACATCATTTAAATTTTCCCATGACTCATAACGTGAGTCCAAGAGTTTTATCCAAAGGATAAAATCTCTAATGGATTCATTGGGTTGATGCTCAATTGAATAGAGTTCTGTTACTGCACTCCATCGATCACCTTGTCTGGAAAAGCCATGTATAAAGGTTGATTTCAAGGTTTTGAAGTTGGTCTTGATCGCCGGCGCATCAATGCAATGAACCATTGACTAGCTTTTCCCTCTAAGCATAAGCTCTATGCATGTACCTTAGTGGGGCAGTTGGGATTTCCAAAGGCTTCACATCTTTATTCAAACATTTGAATGAATTGAACATGATCTGTTGTTTCGTCATATTTGCCCATAATTTTGGAAATTTGTACGGCCGTATTTCTGTATGAGTCACTGAGGCCATATGTGAGTGCTCCTGTTGGAAGAGACTCACTGAGTCCTTGGGCCACCCCCCTTCCTAGACTAGTCAGTATGTCCAAGGTGTGGGCCACCCCCCTTCCTAGACTAGTCAGTATGTCCAAGGTGTGGGCATTCAGGAAAGGGTTGGTACTTATAGGATTCGTAGGAATGTTAGGCAAGGGGCCAAAGACCAATGGGATCGAAGTCATAGGGGGTGCAAAACCCAATGACACGCTTGTTATAGGCATGGCCAATGGCATTGGGAGGTGAATTTGCGGCATAGATCTCAATGGCTCAAAGATGTCAGCCATTGGGTTTAGTCCTTGTGTGATCCCTGGTAATCCCTCTATCGTGGCCATGTAAGAGTGCCTAAAATGCTCCTTAATAAGCAATCATAGTATTTTTTTCGCTTTTAATACTTTCCCATAGCCCATTACAGCCTCAAAAGGCTTGGCGTACTCTTCGTTGGATCAAACGGGTGTCCATTTGCTCTAATTAGCTTAGGCGCTATACACACGTGAACAACCTTAGAGATATTTTTCCAAAAAAAGCGTATGCTAGGAACTTCCGAGATGGAAGAGGAGATCCTAAAACATATTTTTCATCATTGTCTTAAGACGAAAAATTTTCCTGAGATTTTTTTTCATGTTTTGTAGCATGTTTTTGAGGGTGTTCCAAAAGAAATTTTGAAAAACTCTGTATAAGGGAGTTGTAGTATTTTTGGAGTACAACAACTTTGTTTCTCTAAGTCATCTGTGATTTTATCATTTAGACCCTCAAAAAGTAGCCCGAATATGGCTCGTCGTCATTTTTGCACTAATTTTTACAATTTTTCGTGGTTTTTAGGCTATTTTCTGCCTCGATTTCTGGGTCAAATTTTAATGCTGCTGGTCGGAGGCCAAAATGGTCGATTTTGACTTCAAAAGAGTGGGTCCACAGTCGAAGAGCTCGACGTCAGCTTTTCGATGAGCCCTAAAGCGCCTTCATCGGATATACGGTTTAGGAGATACGGGCCTCCAAACAGGGGTGGTTTGTAGAGTTGCCAAAATTTTTTTATTTTTTATTTGGCCAATGGACCCCTTTTCACGGTCGAAATTTTTTGCTGGAATTGCCTTTCACGGCGGGAATTTTCCACCGGATTTCTTTCACGGCCGAAATTATCTTTCGCGCGGCTGGAATTTTTCATCGGATTTGCCTTTCATGGCTGGAAATTTTCACCGAAATTGTCATCATGGCCGGAAATTTTTGTCGAGATTGCCTTTCACGGCGGTCGGAATTTTTTGCCGGATTTGCCTCACGATCGAAATTTTTTGCCAGAATTACCTTTCACGGTTGGAATTTCGCCAGATTTGCCTTTCATGGCCGAAATTTTTCACTGGAATTGCCTTTCACGACCGGATATTTTCGTCGGAATTCTTTCACGGCCAAAGTTTTCACGGAAATTGCCCTTCATGACCGAAATTTTTGGCCAAATTTGCCTTTCATGGCCGAAAATTTTTGCTGGATTTATCTTTCATCACGGCTGAAATTTTTCACCGGATTTACCTTTCATGGTTGGAAATTTTTGCTAGAATTGTCTCTCACGGCCGGAATTGTCTTTCTTCATGGTCGGATTTTTTTTTAAAATTAATTTTTAATTTTTTTTGAGTCTAGTGGGAATTACGAATTTTTCTTTTTTGGGGGGAATATTTTTTGAATTTAAAACGAAAGGGATATGGGCATTTTTCCAAAAAGGTAAGTGGGAATAAAAAAAGTCAACCTTTTAATGACACCCCTTACACCCTTCATAAATGACCCCCAAAATGGACAAATTGACAACTCATGAGCATCTACTCATTGAATGCTCATTAGCCTTAATGAGTTATGTAAAAAAGTGATTAAGGATTAATCTAAGATTAATCCGTTCATCACTGATCTTTCTCTCTTTTACACTAATCAAAGACTCTAATTAACCACTAATCCCTAATTAATTCACACAATTGAGCACATCATTGGATAGAGCAAGGGAATGCTAATCTTTGTGCATCGACAATGGTGTAAATTAATCTAAAATAGAGGATTAATTAGACTCTTAATTATAGTCTCCTCTTTTAAGGTAAAATTAATCAAAGAGACTCAAATTTTTCAAATCGATGAAAAAATTGAAGTTATTAGGTGTTTTGATGCATCTAGATGCTCTCAAAACACTCAAAAATCCCAATTTTGACTACTCATATAATCAATATAGACCCCAATTAACACATTTTCTAATTTTTTGGCCTCTTGAACAAGATTAATCACCCTTAATGACAAAAACCAGTCCATTAAGAGAAATTAGTCAAATTCAAGGGTTTTTTTGATGGTTTTAAGAAATTTTTGAAAAGCTACTCCTAATGCTTGACGAAACACTCTAATCTAAATAATTTCAACAAAAAACACACAGTTAAACTAAAATTAATGATCTTAGTTCTATGTTTAAACTAAAGAAAGCTAACATTCACTAAAAATTACATTCCATTGCATTGTTTGATGCAATGGATGCAAACTAAGCCTAATACAAACTATGTGCAAGCCCTCAGAACATGAAAAACTACCAAAACAATAACAAAAATAATAAATTAATTTAAAAATTAAGCAAAAAACATTCTTTTGCTTAATTTAAAAATTAAGCAAAAAGCATTCTTTTCGAAAACAAAAAAGACAGCTATTCTACACCAAATCTCACACAAATCACCATCAAATCCACATCTTTTTCATGGGAAACCATTAATCAAGATAATGGGCAATGAGTTATGTGTAGATTAGAGGCAAAACGATGGAAAAAGCTAAGGGATGGCTTCCCGGGGGCGGCGCCAAAAATGTTATGGCTCACCCTAACCCTCATTAAAACACATCCAAAAAGAGATTACTTGGTGAACCGCAACTGTCGTGAGGATCTTTCCAATGGCCGAGCTCATAACCCTTGAGGTCTCCAAGCTCTACAACGCCTTGAGAAGCAATTCCACTACATCTCCTGCGAGCGTTGTCACATTGCCACGTTGTACTACGGGTCCTCTCACCTCACTTCACTCACACACACTCACTAGCATGCATTGGGGAGAGAGATTAGCAAGAGAAAGACTCAATTGCACAATGGAAGAGCATATTATATTATGAGAGAAATTCACTTATATACATGGCCATAAGTGTTCACACTCACTTAAATTGTGACCGGTCGGGCACTTTAGGCTCATAAGAGGCCTAATGCTATTACAATGATTACTCCTATAATATATCCATGAAGTACATCACTTAGGACTTTATCCTAACTTGTTATCACACGCTCTTGAAGCAGGAATTGCCATAAATACTCCATCACACCATTTACAGGTGGCTGTCCAAGTTGTAGCTTTGGACACTATTGCTTCATATCATGAATGTATGACCCTTTGGTGTATCTACCGTGACTCCTTGATGTAAGATAATGGCGGTAGCTCTTGTTAATCCTAGAATTGGATTAACACTGTTTTCATGCTTGTGTAACCGGGTGGCAATGTTAGCAAGGCCCAGAGTTGACCCAAGGTATCCCTCATACCATTGAAAGAATGAGATTTCACCAATGGAGGTGAGAATTGTGATGCTGCCTAAGTCTGCGCGGCCCCAGGCTAGTGTGGTGAATAAGCCCTCCCTAACGCGTAAACATTCCTCTAAGGGGCGGGAGGATCAAGAAATGGAGCCTGAGAGGGCGACATGCCGACCCACAGCTGCCGACAAGGTGTATGGTCCCATAGGGATTGCCTAGTCTATAGAGGTTGGAAGGCTGAATTCTAGATCATCGACAACAGAACAAAGTAAAGAGCCTGGATTTGGCTATGAATAATTCTGAACATTGAATCTTTTTTTTTTGAAATTCTTTGTTTGTAAGCATTGTTGTATCATTAATAAAGACTATTTAAACGAACAATGTGTAAGGCCTTTAATTAAGGAACTTGTTTATTTATGTGAAATAGTGTGGTAGGACTAATTAGAAAACAAATCGATGTGTGAGTTGGGTGGAAAGTGGGAAGATGGAATGCCCTGACGGCGGCAACATCCTATGGACGGGTGGACCCGATTAGTCAAGTAGCTTTCCAATAAATTAAGTGGGAAGATGGAATGCCCTGATGGCGGCAACATCCTATGGACGGGTGGACCTGATTAGTCAAGTAGCTTTCCAATAAATTAATTAAAGCTCTACATTAGATAAATAAGTCCCTAGGAAACCCTACTCTAGAGGACTAGGTCAGCAACTATGCGTTGCATAGATGATTAAAAAAGCGTTGTTTCTAGAAGTCAAGAATAGAGTTTGCCCGAGTTAAGGTCGATCACTCTATGAGTGGTTTGATTTTAGAAATCCTTTAGAAAGACCATGCTTCCCCCCCTGCAGGATAGAACTAGGTCTTATCTACTAATTGTATCCTTGTATCTTACATGGTCAGGGTGTACGAGTAGGAAATTATTCCAAGTTAGACTTAGTAGACTATCTTAAAGGTTTCCCCTATTTAGGAAGGGGGGACCTTACAGTTTGTATGTACGTACGTATGTATGTATATATACACAATGTTTAATAGATGGAAAGATCTACATAATGCAATTAAGGACATTGGAAATGAAGGTTCAATCCAAAATCGGAAGACAGATGTGTGGATTTCACTTGACAAGATCTTTACATTCATGGTGGAGAAAAAGAGCTGGAGCAATAGTGAGATAAAATTATTTGAAAACATATTAGAAACTTGGAAGAAGGCATTCATTTTGCTGGATGATGGAGTGATCAACATGTAACTCATTACATGGTAAGAACTTTAAAAACTGCTCCAATCTCAATATTGTGAGACCAACTAATACATACATCTGATTTTTTTCTGTTTTGTTCATTGATTACAACATATACTATATAATCATACACCATATTTCACAAAGACATACGTTCATTGTCACAATATGGTCAACTCAAGGCATGGAAAAGTCACATTACATGGCAAGAACAGGTTACTTTAAGCACACTAGACATGGTAGAGGCAAGAATTGAGCCAATAGTCTTTTAGAGTTACATCAATGGACTTACAGGAAATTGATTCACAAAGCAAAACAAAAAGACACATTCAAGTCCTCATCATTGACACGTAATACAATTGATTAATAAAGAAAAGCGACAATGCGCTTGGAATCAATCAACTACGAGAGAGCTCCATCAGTTGTGGTGTCGCTCAAGAGTCAGGGTTGGGAGAAGGTGGTCTAGATGAGGTGGGCTTGATCTTCTTCAGTGGTCTTCATCCGCCGAGAGATCTATTTTTGGCATCTGCACTGTTGGAGGCAACAGTTCCGACCGGCTTTTTCTTGATATTATTAGATATCTTTTCCTATATGGATGCAATGTGTCTGGGTCTGTAATTCTTGCTCTATAATAGAATGTGTTGTATATGACAGGTAGTAGGGGCATCTTAGTGCTTGGCAACCATACCCCTGACCAAACACCCGTAGTGCAAACTGTTTCTCGACAAGCACCACCTTCTCAGCATTTAAAGGCACTTTGTGTCCACCACAAAACCTGGATAGTACTTTGAGAACTCCTTGTGAAATATAATGATCTGTGTATTAAAATTGTAATCATCATGACTCATGTCACTAGTTGTTATTGTCAATTTTAAGCAAGTGTCGTAAACTGCAAGCACGTACCTTTTGATGATTCAAATGTGTTATATATTGAGCGAGAGCAACATCCTTTCAATGACCTGTTGACTTTTAAGTGGAAGCACTGGCGGATGATCTGAGCCTCCTCCTCTCTTCAGGAAATCATTTCATCATATACAAAAACCTAGTACCAATGTTATATGTTTAATTGAGACAATCGACAAAGTCCACGTAAATCAATTTCTTATTGTTTGAAAAATCTTCTATTACCTGTTGATTTTCATCACCCTCAAGCATGGATCTTGTTCACAAAGGGATCGTGGAATTATTGTCTTCATGCACATAGGTGCTAAACACTTTCCCATATCTGCCAAACCAAGACAGTCAGCAAATTGCTGCAGCCTCCTCCTCGAAAGAAGGTAATTGGGTTTCATATGTCCTAGCTTCATCGAACATCTTCTTTAATATCTCCTTGCTAGGCAGGTACTTGGAGTCATGGACTGCAGAATCAGTTGTAGATAATTGTCAACTCCTTCCTCTATCCAGCCCATGTCTGCTTCACTAAAATTTGCTAAGGCAACCAAGCAATAGTCTTCATGAATATTGAAATGTTGCATAATGTCTGTTAATAATACATAATTAGCTTGGGCTGCCATAGTAATAATACATAATTAGCTTGGGCTACCATAGTAAAGTTGGGCAAGGAAGGTAGTGACAACTCCCCGTGTTCATTCTCATTAGATTGACTATCTTCCAATGAAATAGGTGCTGCATCGAAGGGGATAAGGGATGCATTAGCCTCAAAGGTTTCCTTTTCGGCCTCTACCCTCTCCTCTGCTGGTTCTATAGCCACCTCTTCCTCAACCCCATCATCCTTGATTGGCACTTGAGTGCTTGCCAAAGTCACTGTCTCGGGCTTTGAGTCCTCAGTATTAGTAAAAATGCAGAAAACAAAGAAAACCAGTACTAAATTGGAGTAGGCAATGCTTCTTTGAGTGTATTGGGCATTTCTCCTCTACCCTATTGCTGTAGAGCTGGGAATCTTTTCAAGACAATGGCTAAGCCTCCTCTTCATGACTTTGTCTGTTGCAAAATTAGATGGATGAACATATCATTCACCATTAAACATAACGATATTGGCAGAAACAATGTATTCATACTCCTGCTCACGATCATCGAGAACAATCCTATAAGAACTAATGACGTTCTCAAGAGAAAGTTCCTTATTGAATATTGAAGACAACTCATGCAAACACTCATGGGCTTGTGCATTGTATAAGAACATAAACAACTTTTCTGCACAAGACTCCCTAGCCTCGTCATCCGATTCGTAGACAATGTCCAACTCTTTTGAAGACATGCCTAAAAAAAATATTTCAGTCAATTAGAACATGCACGCTTATTATACATGGGGTCAATACCTGGCGATAAGGAGATTCGGATATACACATGCAAGCCCCCTGTCGCTTGGTACTAGCACCAAAAAAAGAGGGGTCAGTACCAAGCGATAGAGGGCTCACGCGAAATTCATGAGCCCATCACCGCTTGTTGGTGCTGACCCCTAAATTTAAAGAGACTTAAAGGGGACGATAAGTTTTTTTTTGAGATGAAGCCTTTATATATTAAATAAAAAACATATAAGCGGCATATTTTGTATTTTAGTTGTATTTTGTAAGCTGAAATAGTCTGTCTTCCAAGCCTAAAAATTGATGGACTGCCCTAAGCTTCAACGTGAAAGCCTATCAACTTACTTGGCCTTCATATTTATAGAAAACATATGAAGGTTTTTGCTTTAGTGGAGGGTGGCTCAAACCGGCTCGCCTCTCCACCTCTGTGTGTGTGTGTTGATCTTGTTCCTTTTGAGTGTTTTTGAGAGAGGATCTTGTTCCTTTTGAGAGAGAGAGAGAGAGAGAGAGAGAGAGAGAGAGAGATGGGCATATCTACAGAAAAAATTGAAAGCTTCAGTTTTTCAAGATGAAGAGGTGATGGCGTTGGCAATGCAAAGGGACGACAACGTATCTTACTCAATGCAAATGGGTGTCTTAGCTTATCTCACAGAGCCGGTTTGCTTTGAGGATTTTCTATTAGACTTAAACCTAGAAGGATATAAAATAGTGTAAAGTTCTAAAAATGTATGTCCCAAATTGCTTGATTTGCTGGTTTGAGAAGAGTCCAATGGAAATTTGGGTACGTTTCTCAAAAATATTTTCCCCGAACACTACTCCCAAGGGAGATTTGGGATGTTATCGACTCATACCACTCGTGCGGACATTTAAAAGGTCGAATGCATTAATGATGCGTCAATATGATGGTATGTACTATGTGCTCACTCCTCTCCTTTCTTGCATGTGTTTATTTTTTTCACCTTTGAGTCTCTCACAAAATAGCAAGATCCAAACGCCATTGCTGCTACATCCATCGTTCTCCGAGTCTCCGACTACATCAGCCTCCTCAATGCCCCCTAAACTGAGCCAAATGCCATCGGCCTCTACATCCATTATAGGTGTTTCGGAATTTTTTCAGACCCTCTATTAACGTTTTGCTGGTTTCGACCTGTGGGTTTTTGTCTGTGCATATCGCTTGGTTTCGACCCCATAAGGGGATAATGTTTTTCGTGGGGTCAGTACTAAGCGATTCAAAGGCCTCCGGAATCGTGTTTGCTTTATATCGCTTGGTACCAACCCCATTGTCATAATGTTTTTCATGGGGTGAGTACCAAGCGTTTCAAAGCCCTCTGGAGTCCTATTTGTTTTATATCGCTTGGTGGCGATCCCTATCAGTACTAAGTGATTCAAAGGCCTCCGGAATCCTGTCTGCTTTATATCGCTTGGTACCAACCCTATTGTCATAATGTTTTTCGTGGGGTCAATACCAAGCATTTTGAAGCCCTCTAGAGTCCTGTTTGTTTTATATCGCTTGGTACCGACCCCACTGTGATAATGTTGGTTATGGGGTCAGTACCAAGTGATTCAAAGGCCTCCGGAATCCTTTCTGCTTTATATCGCTTGGTACCGACCCCATTGTCATAATGTTTTCCATGGGGTTAGTACCAAGTGATTCAAAGGCCTCCAGAATCTTGTATGCTTTATATCGCTGGTTGGTACTGACCCCACTGTGATAACGTTGGTCATGGGGTCAGTACCAAGTGATTCTAAGCCCTCTGGACTCTTGTTTGTTTCATATCGCTTGGTTCCAACCCCATTGTCATAATATTTTTCATGGGGTCAGTTACCAAGCGATTGAAGCCCTCTGGAGTCCGCCGGTTTGTTTTATATCGCTTGGTACCGACCCCACTGTGATAACGTTGGTCATGGGGTCAGTACTACCAAGTGATTCAAAGGCCTTCAGAAACCTGTCTACTTTATATTGCTTGGTATCAACCCTATTGTCATAATGTTTTTCGTGGGGTCAGTACCAAGCGTTTCAAAGCCCTTTGGAGCCCTGTTTGTTTTATATCGCTTGGTACTCACCCCACTGTGATAATGTTGGTCATGGGATTAGTACCAAGTGATTCAAAGGCCTCCAGAATTCTGTCTGCTTTATATCTCTTGGTACCGACCCCATTGTCATAATTTTTTCCATATGGGGTCAGTACCAAGCGATTCAAAGGCCTTCGGTCTGCTTTATATCGCTTGGTACCGACCCCACTGTGATAACGTTGGTCATGGGGTCAGTACCAAGCGATTCTAAGCCCTCTGGACTCTTGTTTGTTTCATATCGCTTGGTTCCGATCCCATTGTCATCATAATGTTTTTCTTGGGGTTAGTACCAAGCGATTTAAAGTCCTCTAGAGTCCTGTTTGTTTTATATCACTGGTTGGTACTGACCCCACTATGATAACGTTGGTCATGGGGTTAGTACCAAGCGATTCAAAGGCCTTTGGAATCATGTCTACTTTATATATAATGTTGTTTTCCATGGGGTCAATACCAAGCGATTCAAAGGCCTCTTGAATATATCGCTTGGTACCGACCCCACTGTGATAACGTTGGTCATGGGGTCAGTACCAAGTGATTATAAGCCCTCTGGACTCTTGTTTGTTTCATATCGCTTAGTTATGACCCCATTGTCATAATGTTTTTCATGGGGTCAGTACCAAGCGATACAATGTGCTCTCGAATCCTATTTGTGTTATATCGCTTCGTACTAACTTTTTTAAATGCATTTCTCATCACGCTTTGTTTATTTGTTTAGATGGCTCGTACCAAGGCAAATTCTCAGAGGGTTGAAAGACCTATCGAGTCACTGCATGCACAAGGCAGAACAAGGAGGTATCAAGCTCACAGGGCAGTTTTACAGGCGCTTCATCGCATTGAGCGACACATGTAGCCTACAATATCTAGGCTCCCTTTCCAGAGGATTGTGCGTGAAATTTGTGAGCAATGGAGTATTGGCATGCGGTGTCAAGCTTTTGCATTATTATGTCTTCAAGAAATCATTGGGGACTGGATCATCGAGTTTTTTGAAGATGGTTACTTTCTCACCTCTCATGCCCATAGGCTGACAATAATGCCGAGGGATTTTGATACCCTTCGTCGATTGTGGTATAGATACGACCAGATGCTTAGTCTTGTTTCTTTAAGAGATCCCTGAATGCGGCATATCTTATAGTTCCCCCTCCTCCATCCTCGTACAAGGCCATCTGAGAGCTCCCGTGCTCCTCACAATAGGGACACCCGTTCATAGAGTAGGTTAAGACTAGAACACCCCAATGATGACCCCAATGATGATGCCCCTCAAGCAGAACCTCACACACAACTAGAACCGGAGGCACAACCACAACTAGAGGACCAACCACAACTAGAGGCTACTGCAACACAGTCACAGCCCTCTGTTGAAGTTGAAATTGTTGTAGAAGAAGAAGAAGAAGTAGACCGGATAGAGAGGGAATTAAATCTAATTGAAGTAGTGAATATCCAAGAATTGAGAGTTTTGGAGGTTGCTACGCCGGTTAGAGCGGCATTTTCACTTCGGGGCCAAAGACTTGTTAGGCCTTTGGATGGATACGATTTACATGTTTTGAAGAATGACGCAATGGAAATCACAGATAACATTCTCAATATTTTACTATGGTATGTATAGTATATATAATGCATGATGTATATAGTATGATGCATGACTAAGCTGTAAGTACCAGTGGACTAATTCTTTGTTCTTTTCATTGTTGCCTTTAGGTATTGTATATTACTACTACCAGAAGAGGTCCAAAACTGTACATACACTGTGGATCCTCTCATTTCCGCGGCATTACAAAATGATAGCTCATCATTTTTTAGTATTATGTCCTGGTTTGAACCAGTGAACCTCGATTTGGCAAGACTTGTTTTCACGGCTTACCATGAGTCCCACGTTAAGTTTTAAATTGACATCAAATATTTGGTAATCTATATGTGTTTTCTTTTTAATAACACCTATGTCCTCTTTGTTTTTTTTCATCCGACACACTGGAGTTTGCTTTTGTACGACATTGTGCAAAACACTTGTTATTTTGCAAACTTCGTTCAACAATATCATGGCTGCATTAGAAAGTAAGTCCCTATTGACATTTCCCTCTTCCATAAGAATGTAGATTTATTTAATCAGGATAAGCTGATGCTTATTTTTTCGACCTCTCAGATGTGCTCAAAAATTTGTATATGCATTGGAACATCTCTTAATGGAGGCGAACCTTGTACAAAACATGGCATATCATAGGATAAGGGTCCCAGTCCCAGCCCGCCGGAGATGTCAATTGTGGATGGAGGACGGCCCTAAATGCCTACCTTTTAATAAAGAAATTTTTTAATATTCCTCATGTAAGTGATGTTTGTAACGTAGACTTGCATAATCTAACATAGCTATTATGTCCCTAACAAAGCTTTTCTTTATGTACAGGAAATAATTCTAAACAAATACGCCCCCTTAAATGTAAAATAGTTTAGGACCAAAGTTGTACAAAGAATTATTTTGGCTGTCCCCATGATCGTGCAGAAGAAGAGAACAGGAGGGCAAATGAATTTGTAGAGGAAGGTGCAGAGAGAGTACGTCAGCGAGACGAGGAAGCAGCAAAGACAATTCGAAGCACATATGGCTGTCCTAAATTGTGAGACCCCTTTGCCCCCTCCGCGCAGCGGATTCCCGGTTGCTAGCAGCAGAGCGGAAGTAGCTTCCTCTTGTGCGGGGCAGGGTTTCCCACTCGGGGCCTCGCCCTCGAATGTCTGGACACGAGACTAATCTGGTGGTCATTCCGAAACCGAAACCGGGAAAATTTCCCTTGCCCGAAAAATGAGGACGATTCCACCTTTTTTATTTTCTTAACGATTTTTCTAACGGGGTCAAGAGACTAACCTATCCTTAACCTGATTAAACCAGATAGAAGGAAAACTATCACTGACTTAGTTTTGAAGAAATCAATGCTTTTTCCTAACCGAAATCAGGCACAGCCGTTGATCTACTCATTTGAGAAATTCTTCAGGGTTTTATTTAACTACTCGAATTCTAAGCGTATTCCTATTATTTCAATTTAATTATTAAAACTCCACTGATTCTAGCCTAACCCCATCCGGCCCATGCCTCCACCCAACCACTGGAATCTGTAGAACCAGACAATTACTCACCCACCAATAATTGAATGCCTTTCTTAACTTTTACTTTCGAATACAGATATGCACACACTCCTCTTTAAAACTTTAACATATAAAATAATCCATTGACAAATAGTTATTGGTTACAGATATCATAACTCAAAATTTCCATCCAGTCCCTTGTTTCTAAAAAAACAGAATCACTATAAACTCTCCGTTGTGGGACCAACTGGTCAGCAAAACGAAATCCAATAAAACAGATTACAATAATCATTTCGTCCATCATACATATCTTCCACGACATATGCATGGGTGTCCTAGGCACTGCGAGCCCGTGCATCCCCTGGTCAGGATCCTCCTTAGGTGTCCTGGAACTTCACTCAGGGACCGCTTCGTCGGCCTTCGTCCATCATACCGGAAGCGCACCATTTTTCAGCCATACCGAGGCTGGTCAAGACTTGGGCAGCATGCTTTGCCGCGTGAGCTGTCCTTTGAACACTCCCCAACCGCCAGCTGTTGTAACCGAACTTCCCTTAGAAAAACATATACCAAATGCTCCCTCCAACATTCTGGCGTAAGACAGTCCTTTAAGAAAACACGGTTTCTATGCAAGTTTTCAGTTTGATTTTCTTTTGAATACAATGAGTATTTCTTGAATCAGTATCCCAAAACCTCTTGATCGGTATTCTGAATTTCATACTAGAATTCCTCGAATTCTGTACCCTTGATCCACAGATCAATTCGAAGGGTCTCAAACTTAGTCTCAGATTTGGCGAGGAGTTTTGAGTGTATTTTTCTAAACTGGTCACATCTTCTTTCCTCGAAACTGACGAAAGAGTTTGGTCTTGGTCATAGTCTGATTCACGGTTCGAGAACGGATAAGATTTTTCCTGAACTATCTTTCTCGAAAAGGTTTGATAATTTAGTTACTATTTTACTGAATTTCTTTCTTTGAATATTCACTTAATTGATTTCTAAATTAGTTATGAATTTCAATGAGGAATAAATTAATCATCTATCTGAATATTTCAATCTCGGTAGATTTCTTGAATTTTCTTTTTACAATCCGTGTGAATATAAAATGATAGAAATTGCTCTCTTAGAGTATTTAATTATTCATTTATCAAATACTAATAGGATTTAAACATAGAATTTAAGAGAATTCTAACTTTGATATAAAAATTCTTTATGCATCTATTTATGTTAAAATTACAGCAATGTGATGAGCTATGGTGGATCAAATGCTAGAATCAACATCATTAACAAAGTGATTAGATAATAATTAAGATGTAATTAGTGAGCAATTGATTAATACCTTAATGTAGGCATGGATAATCAAAAACCAACAAATTGTCATTAGGCAAATGCCTCAATTTATAGTGTTTACATCCAAGCATCAAATCCCACTGATTTCTCCTTGATTCACTCTACCTCTTTTGCTTGATTCTCTCCACCTCTCCCAGAATATCTCCACACCTCCCAGAATATCTCCACACTTCCTAAATCTTCTCATGCTACCCTTTATTCTCTCCCAGTAGATTCTTCTCACCTTTTCACAGGTTCTCTCACATTTACACATTCTCTTTTACAGCCTCTAACCAAGGGCTTGTTCCCGCACACACCTTATTCAGTTGTATATTTTAACACCTCCCCTTAAGTGAATACTCCTAGCACATCTGGACCCTATACCAAGTTTCCCTCTTACTTGATAGTCTGCGCGACCAGTGTCTAGCACACCTCCCCTCAAGTGAACTTAGCACACCTGGACCCTGTACCAAGTTTCTCTCTTACTTGATAGTCCGCGACGACTAGTGCCTCAAGTCCCTAAACCCATAGTCCTTGACACTCTCTCTCTCTCTATGTGTCCAAGGCTACTACAAGTGCCCGCGACCTTGACTAAAGTGCTCACACATACATCTACCACGTGGCCTACATCATCAGTGGCTCAGAGGTGGTTTTACTCTGTTGGGGCAGGTTACATTGGGTTGTGGGGTTTCTCTCTCTCTCTCTCTCTCTCTCTCTCTCTCTCTCTCTCTCTCTCAGAGATTTTCACATGGCTCCTCACTCTTTGGAGCCTCACATCTTCTCTTGTCTTCAGTCTTCTTGTCATGGCAGCTTCTCTTCACGCGTTCGTGTCTTCCTCTTCTTTTAGTCTTCTTGTGGCAGCTTCTCTTCTCGTGTCCATGTCTTCCTTCAATGCCTCCTTTAGCTTTTCTTCTTGGTGTGGATCTTCCTCTTGGAAAGAGATGTTCTTCTTCTTTCATGGGTGGCTGGGGCCATGAGCTTGTTCGTCAGTTCTTGCTCCATGTGAGCAACATGTTTAAACGTTTTGTTGACAGTTATTTTGCGTTTTTAATGTTTATCTTGTGCAATGCAAACCCAAATCTATGCGGGAGGTCTTACCTTTTGCCTTATTCTGGACAAGGGCAGTGTCTGATCCCATTTTTACACTGATGTAATGTGCCCAATACATAATGCATATAGCATTCATTCTTATGCACATTCCCAAATGCAACTCTGGCTGTGAATAATCTTGAATTTGAGTGAGATTTACAAGCATTAACCAAGGGTTAAATGCAAAATGATGATTTTACCACAATTTTATCAGCATAATTTTACAAGAAATTACATTAAATCAAGGGTAACCAATTTGTACGAAATGGTTGGAGTATCAAACCAACTCCGAATTGCAATCTGAAGTTATAGGGATCTGTATTAGATACTGGTTAATTTGAACCCTCAATTTTAATGATTAGCACTGATTAATCATTGATTAGCAAATTAATCCTCTGTTTTATGTGCAGAGTATGGGGGGAGCCCAGATTTGGGGCCTTAGACTTCAAATGAGCTCAAATCCTTTCAAGGCCATCAATAGCAATTAGTCTAGTAGAGGATTAAGCCAAGAAACACAAGATTTGACCAAACATTGAATGCTTAATCTCTGCTTTAGCAAAGTCACCTACAGATTTGATGAAGAGCTTGGATCTCACTCTGTAGACTTGATCAAATCAATTTCTGACTTCACCAGCTTGTAGAGCATGCTTGAAAACCCCCGGGGCTAAGAGGAATTAGGCTGATTCACCTTGAGTGAGTGTAGATCTGAGATCTCCTGCAGAAAAACGGCGCTTCTTAATCAGCAAAAATTGGCGACTTGCGCTGGCAGTTTGAGGTGTTTCTTACATGGGCTGGAGCATAGTTGAGTAAGCTATGTTGGGCTAGAAGCATTTGGGCTAATTTGTTGTGTGTAAGGAGATAGAGCTCCTCCACCAGCTGGGGGTACAGAGGGTTAGTTGAAAAAGAGGGAAAAATATTAATTTTCTACTAATCCTAATTAGTAAAGTGATTAGCAATATAGTGGGCTCACAAATTGATGGATTTTAGGCTTAGCTCTGATACCATGTTAAAATTACAGCAATGTGATGAGCTATGGTGGATCAAATGCTAGAATCAACATCATTAACAAAGTGATTAGATAATAATTAAGACGTAATTAGTGAGTAATTAATTAATAGATTAATGTAGGCATGGATAATAAAAAACCAGTAAATTCTCATTAGGCCAATGCCTCAATTTATAGTGTTTACATCCAAGCATCAAATCCCACTGATTTCTCCTTGATTCACTCCACCTCTTTTGCTTGATTCTCTCCACCTCTCCCAGAATATCTCCACACCTCCCAGAATATCTCCATTCTGAAAAGGGGATTGATTACAGGGGAAAAAACCGGACATCTTGAGGGATTGGGGAGGAATCTTACATCCTCTCCTACTTGAAAAACATGAGATGTCCTCATCTCGCAAACTGGGGGTAATCTCGCATTAGTTCGGCTTCGTTCTCCTAGGTGGCGTCTTCAAAAGGATAGAACTTCCATTTGAATAATAATTCTCTCAGAATTCTTTCTTGAGAACCTTCTCTCGAACATCAAGGATTTCTTCAGGTTGGAGTTCCATCTACCCTTGGGTTGAAGAAGTTAAGAGTTCATCACATTAAGCACATGACTCGGTACATACTTCTTAAGTAGGCTGACATGAAATACATTATGTAATTTGAGATGAGGAGGCAGAAGAAGTTCATAGGCTAAGTCACCTACTTTCTTTGTAATCAGATATGGCCTACAGTATCTGGAGGATAACTTCCTAAGAGATAGAGAACTTCTTTTGGGGCATACTCGAATGAAGACCATATCTGCTTCTTCGAATTTTTTGTATGACCTCCTCTTATCTGCATACTGCCTTTGTCTATCCTGGGTAGCTTTTATATTCTTGCGGATTGATTGCATCTACTGCTCCATGGCGTCAAGCACCTGTCTGGACATCTCGACCCTAATCAATGGGTCAGACCAAGTTAATGGTGTTAGGTAGTCTTGTCCATACAGAGCTATGAAAGGGCTCATCCTGATACATCGGTGATAAGAAGCATTGTAGGCAAATTCGACTAGGTGCAGATAGCTTAGCCACTTCTTGGGTCCCTACCACCACAGCATGACCAAAGTATATCTTCGATTACTTGGTTCACCCTTTCTGTTTGACCATCAGTCTCGGGGTGGTAAGCTGTGCTGATGAGATCCAAGAAAGTTCCTACTGCTTCAAAGAATGTAGTCCAGAATCTTGACGTGAATTTGGAATCTCGATCACTTACTATTCTCCTGGGTAGGCCATGAATCTTGACGGGAATTTGGAATCTCGATCACTTACTATTCTCCTGGGTAGGCCATGCAATCTGAAGATTTCCTTGAGGAACACTCTGACCATATCCACTGCAGTGTAGGTTTCTTTTACTGGAATCAGATGTGTGCAACTTTGGTTAGTCTGTCAACTACCACGAAGATGGAGTTGTAACCTGATTGCACTGAAGGTAGTCTAGTAATAAAATCCATACTGATACATTCCCACTTCATCTGGGGAATGTCTAATGGGTGTAACTTTTACTCTCTTGGCTTTGACTTTCTGACATATCAGGCATTGACGTACATGATTAAGTACATCCTTTTTTAGTCCAAGTCAAAAGAAGCTTTTCTTTACAGACATGTAGGTCTTGATGAAACCTGGATGTCCTACTATAAGGCTATCATGGGCTTCATTCAAAATTTGACCCTTAGTTTCCTCATCATTGGGAATGCATAGCGTGCTATTATAATACATATTTCCTTCATCCAGGCTGTACCCTTGAACTCGGTTCAACTCCTGATTGAGGAGTTTTGTGTAAGATTCCTCCCCCAGCCCCTCAAGATGTCCAATTTCTCCCCCTATAATCAATCCCCTTTTCAGAATAATAATAGATCTTGTTTCTATCTAATTTGGCCTAGAGAGAGAAAATGTTCTAGAGAGAGGTAATTCAGTTTCTAGATATCTTTGGATGGAAAAATATCCCTTCTTATTAAAATGATTTTTCCTAAAATAGAAATCCACTTTTCATGTGAGGTTCAAGTATATCACCAAGCGTTCGCTCTCCTCAAATACTCGCCACCCACCACCACTAAATGAAGAACAGCTGATGGCCAAGTTCATTCGGGGACTGAATGAACCTTTGAATATTTTGGTGAAGAACGCCAAGGCACTTTCCATGTGGCCAAAGCAGTGCGGATGGCGAAGGATTTCTCCAAGGCCTTTGATGTTGTCAAGGTCCCACCAAAGCCAGCACCATCACCTTTCAAAAGGTTTTTAGTTCCAGAAGGTGATTCCAACCTTCCACCGCCTAAGAGATATCAGGGTCAATCCCAGGATAGGGGAAGTTCCAGAATGGAAGAAATGTCATTTTTCTGAAACTCAATCCCCTGGAATTTAACTTCAGAAGTTCCACCCTTGAACAAGGGAGTGAAATGATATAACTGTCAAGGATTTGGACATCGCAGTATGGATTGCCCAACTCCTTTTGGATCAAGGTTTTCGGGGCAGGGAAATCAGGGATCAAGATTCCAGACTCCAGCCCCTTCCCTCCAGAGTAATCAGGTTTCTATCCGCCAAAATTAGGAAAATTCTAGAGGTAGACCCTCTAACCAACCTGCAGTTTCAATCCAAAGTAATGCAAGACCTTTGCCTCAGAATAGGGGAAGTCAAAGAGAGTTGTTCCCAAATCGGCCGTCCACTTCCAAGGCACCTGCGAGATGAGGACATCTCGTTTTTTGTAAGTGGAATAGGATGTAAGATTCCTCCCCCAGCCCCTCAAGATGCCCAATTTCTCCCCCTATTATCAATCCCCTTTTCCAAATAATAACAGAACTTGTTTCTATCTGTTTTGGCCTAGAGAGAGAAAATATTCTAGAGAGAGATAATTCAGTTTCTAGATATCTTTGGATGGAAAAATATCCCTTCTTATTAAAATAATTTCCCCTAAAATAGAAATTTAAAAAGAACTTTCCAGTGTACAATTGGAATAAATTAAAAATAGGTAAAAAGGACCTTAGCCTAGGGGTCCAGATTTTTTGAAAATTTTAGATTAAGGTTCTGAGGGGCCAATTAGATTAATCCAAATGTAGGGAGGAGATAAATTGAAGAAATAAAGAAAATCCCCCCAAAAATGAGTAAATACTCACATAAGATTATTAGTTGACTACGGACAAGGTGATTAGTTAAAAAAGAAGAGATAGTTACAGGAAATGATGCATTTTTGACACCTCGGTGTGGGGGAATTCCCCTCATGAAGGAGGCGCCTATTTCACATGTGTGGTGGAGTTTTAAACTCTCAAATAATGAGATATTTCATCTCTCCTCTCTTCTGTTTTAACTCTCAAATAATGAGATATTTCATCTCTCCTCTCTCCTGTTTTAACTAGAACCAAAAAGTAAGCTAAACTGACCTAAAAATGGTCAAAAAGTGAATTGATCTGGAAAATTCTAGAATCAGTTTGCTTGGTTAGAGGCTCCCTTTTTCCTATAAATAGAAGCCTCCCCCTTTGTAAAAGCTTAATAGTGTTTTATGCACTGTTACTCTACTTCTTCTCCAGAGCCAAAAACATTGAATTCATTGATAATTCACTTGTTTTTGACTATTTCCTCTACAAAGAATTGGTGGCCACTCTTGATCTAAGCAAGAGTAGAACCCTCAATCCCTCAAGCCAAAGGATAGCTTATAAAACTCCATGTAAGTTAGAAATTCTACTTTTTTCTAATTCTATTCTATAGTTTTATGATTTCTTGCTTCTTTTAAATTGAAATTGGATGTTATGCCTTGATGGAAAGGCTTCCCCCTTCTCTTCATTGAATTCAGCCCTTCTTTATCCAAGATGTGTAATCAAATAAATAGAGTTAAATTTTTGGTATTGTTTTCTCTTTAAAAAAATGGGAATTGATTAAATTAGAGTGTTAAATTCATTTTGGGGTAAATTCTAAGTAGATTTAGAGTGTAAAAATCGAGAAATGGTCAGCCATACAAAGGAGGTTATGGCAAAATTTTCTTAAATTTTGTGGAAATAAGTTTTATCTTTATGTTATTCAAAAAGAGTAATCACCTCCGTTTGTGTATTCTAAAAGTGTTATTTTCATTCTATGCATAGAAAGATGCATATTGGAAATATTTTTATTATAAAAGCGTTATTTTCATTAGAATTAATTTCTATGCATAGAAAGATGCATATTGGACATATTTTTATTATAAAAGTGTTACTTTCACCAATGTTGATTTTTATGCATAAAGTGATGCATAAAAGAATTTTTTTATTATAAAAGTGTTACTTTCACCAATATTGATTTTTATGCATAAAGTGATGCATAAAAGAATTTATTTATTATAAAAGTGTTTCTTTCACCAATATTGATTTTTATGCATAAAGTGATGCATAAAAGAATTTTTATTATTATAAAAGTATTACTTTCATCAAAATTGATTTTATGCATAGAAAGATGAATAAAGGAATTTATTTTTATTTCAAAAGAGTTATTCTCATTAATTTTGATTTTATGCATAGAAAGATGCATAAAGGAATTTATTTTTATTTCAAAAGAGTTATTCTCATTAATTTTGATTTTATGCATAGAAAGATGCATAAAGGATTTATTTTTATTTCGAAAGTGTTATTTTCCTTAAAAACTAAATTTATGTAGAAATAGATGTATAAAAGGATTTTTATAAAAGTGTTATTCCCAGTGAAAAGTCAATATTAGGTAATTTGGAAAAAATCTCACATTTTAGGAATCAATTACTCCATATAGTTTTGGACATATCTTAAACATACTAACTCTAAATTTGTCGGAGATCATAGATTTAGATTCTACTCTTCAAGATCTTTCCGATGATATGTCACATGAGGGGGTTTTGACAAACTTTTGGACAAGTTCACCATGCTCCCATTTTTCAAATGGGAATGGGATTTTTCCCAAATTATCTAATATGGTGTTTGAAGTTGATTTTTATAAAAGAATGAATGGATGGATAGATGTGATGTGAATCAGATAAATGTGAATGAATGGATGGATAGGTGTGATGTGAATCAGATAAATGTGAATGAATGGATGGATAGATGTGAAGTGAATAGAAGTGATGAGATGTCATGTGAATCAGGATGTAAATGAATGATATGGGATGGATGTGGATGTATGTGAAAGGATGGATGTAGATGTAGGTATGAAAGGATAGATGTGGATGTGTATGTGATAAGTATGGATGTGGATGTATGTGGATGTATGTGGAAGAATATATGTGGATGTGAATGTGATGAATATGAACGAGAATAGAGGCGATGAGATGTGATGTAAATTGGATAGATATGAATGATAAGGGATGTGAATGAATGATATGGGATGTGAATGAATGTGATGGCATGTGAGTGAGGATGTGAATGAATGATAAGAGATGTGAATGAATGTGATAGCCTATGAATCGGGATGGGAATAAATGTGATAGCATGTGAATCGGGATGAGAATGAATGGTATGGGATGTGAATGGATGTGATGTCATGTGAATCGAGATATGAATGAATGATATGGGATGTGAATGGATGTGATGGGATGTGAATCGGGATAGATGTGAATGAATGTGATGTGGTCTGAATGAGATGTGTTGTGAATGAATGTGATGTGGTCTGAATGAGATGTGATGTGAATGAATGTGATGTGGTCTGAATGAGATGTGATGTGAGTGAATGTGATGTGGTCTGAATGAGATGTGATGTGAGTGAATGTGATGTGGTCTGAATGAGATGTGATGTGAGTGAATGTGATGTGGTCTGAATGGTGATAATTGGGTCTTTAGATGGAAATACTGCAATTATATGGAATCCTTGACTTGCTTGAGGCCTAGACATGATGGTATTTACCTTATAGTTCCAAGGACCGTGACTACTCGTATATACCAAGGGTATAACTGCAGCTCTTTACTGGTAGTATATACGAGTGAATCTAAGATCTTAAAATTATAAGCTAAAATGCTATCCGGATGATGAATTCGAATGTGGTTGGTATGATTTTAAAATTCTGATTGAGAACTGATGAGTTGAATTGGATTCTGATTGAAAAATGATGATTCCTGAATTTTTGGACTGAGCAAAACCACAATGAGGATGAATGGGACTAGTCCCTATGTTGATGTTCGTAACTGGAATGACGATAATGACTTCAGCAAATCACTATGAGATTAGTGGATTGCGCTGACAGATTGCTACTGTTAACTCGACCCAGTGGATCAAGTTAAGGGATGGCAAATTAAAAATCTATAAAATTGAGATTCCCTTGATGGAGTACTAATCAGATGGAAATTTCGGTCTAATAGACCATTATTGTGTTAAAAATATGAATGATATGTTCTAAATGAATTGTTATCTGATAATGCCAGTATCTTTATCCCACGATTTTGTGAGGAGCCAACCTATCTAAAGAACCCCAGAATCAAATGAATCCAAAATCGTATTTGAATCATAAATAAAGGGACTTAACAAGATTTTTCGTATTGATAGGAACATGGATCGAGGTTGTCGTGGTAGAAATAATTTTTCGTGTTGATAGGAACATGGATCAAGGTTGTCGTGGTAGAAATGGATCGAGGTGGTCGTGGTAGAAATGATAACCCCCATTTCGATGAGGAAGAGCTCAACCTGGATGTTCGTAAAACTCTTCATAGCTCGTAGCCTGGACCTTTCAAGGGTGAAGGGAAAAACTTGGGAGAGGCTGTAGAGAAGTGGATCGAAGCAATGGAAGAATACTTTGATGTCACCCGGTACAATGAGAAGAGCAAAATGGCTCTTGCAAGGCTGAGGATAGTAGAAACAGCCAGAGTGGCATGGAGAAACCACTGCGAGACAAACCGCCTGGGATCGGAATACCCAGACATGGAATGATCTCAAAATTTACCTAAAGACGAGGTTCTGTCCTCCTGGCTTTTTGGAAACAAAGATGAACGAATTCTTAGAGAGCTAACCCAGGGGAGCAGAACTATTGAGGTATATCACCAAGTGTTCGCTCTCCTCCTCAAATACTCACCACCACTGAATGAAGAGCAGCAGGTTCATTCGGGGAGGACGGAACGAACCTTTGAATATTTTGGTGAAGAACGCCAAGCCCATTTCCATGGCCGAAGCAGTGCAGATGGCGAAGGATTTCTCCAAGGCCTTTGATGTCAAGGTCCCACCAAAGCCAGCACCATCACCTTTCAAAAGGTTTTTAGTTCTAGAAGGTGATTCCAACCTTCCACCGCCTAAGAGATATCAGGGTCAATCCTAGGATAGGGTAAGTTCCAGAATGGAAGAAATGTCCTTTTTCCGAAACTCAATCCCCTGGAATTTAACTTTAGAAGTTCCACCCTTGAACAAGGGAGTGAAATGCTATAACTGTCAAGGATTTGGACATCGCAGTATGGATTGCCCAACTCCTTTTGGATCAAGGTTTTTGGGGCAGGGAAATCAGGGATCAAGATTCCAGACTCCAGCCCCTTCCCTCCAGAGTAATCAGGTTTCTATCCGCCAAAATAAGGGTAATTCCAGAGGTAGACTCTCTAACCAACCTGCACTTTCAATCCAAAGTAATGCAAGACCTCTGCCTCAGAATAGGGGAAGTCAAAGAGAGTTGTTCCTAAATCGGATGTCCACTTCCAAGGCAGTAACACTGGAAGTGATTGAAGAAGAAGAAGATGATGAAAGAGATCATACTCCACCTGTGAGATGAGGACATCTCGCGTTTTTTAAGTGGGGTAGGATCTAAGATTCCTCCCCGAGCCCCTCAAGATGTCCAATTTCTCCCCCTATTATCAATCCCCTTTTTAGAATAATAATAGATCTTGTTTCTATCTGTTTTGGCCTAGAGAGAGAAAATATTCTAGAGAGAGGTAATTCAGTTTCTAGATATATTTGGATGGAGAAATATTCCTTCTTATTAAAATGATTTTCCCTGAAACAGAAATTTAAAAAGAACTTTCCAGTGTATAATTGGAATAAATTGAAAATAGGTAAAAAGGACCTTAGCCTAAGGGTCGAGATTTTCTGAAAATTTTAGATTAAGGTTCTGAGGGGCCAATTAGATTAATCCAAATGTAGGGAGGAGATAAATTGAAGAAATAAAGAAAATTCTCCCAAAAGTGAGTAAATACTCACATAAGATGAAGAGTTGACTAAGGACAAGGTTATTAGTTAAAAAAGAAGAGATATTTAGAGGAAATGATGCATTTTTGACACCTCAGTGTGGGGGAATTCCCCTCATGAAGGAGGCACCTATTTCACATGTGTGGTAGAGTTTTAAACTCTCAAATAATGAGATATTTCATCTCTCCTCTCTCCTATTTCAACTAGAACCAAAAAGTAAGCTAAGCTGACCTAAAAATGGTCAAAAAGTGACCAAACTGATCTGGAAAATTCTAGAATCAATTTGCTTGGTTAGAGGCTCACTTTTTCCTATAAATAGAAGCCTCCCCCTTTGTAAAAGCTTAATAGTGTTTTATGCACTGTTACTCAACTCCTCCTCCCCAGAGCCAAAAACATTGAATTCATTGATAATTCACTTGTTTTTGACTATTTCCTCTACAAAGAATTGGTGGCCACTCTTGATCCAAGCAAGAGTAGAACCCTCAATCCCTCAAGCCAAAGAATAGCTCACAAAACTCCATGTAAGTTAGAAATTCTACTTTTTTCTAATTCTATACTATGGTTTTATGATTTCTTGCTTCTTTTAAATTGAAATTGGATGTTATGCCTTGATGGAAAGGCTTCCCCCTTCTCTTCATTGAATTCAGCCCTTCTTTATCCAAGACGTGTAATCAAATAAATAGAGTTAAATTTTTGGTATTATTTTCTCTTTAAAAAAATGGGAATTGATTAAATTAGAGTGCTAAGTTCATTTTGGGATAAATTTCAAGTAGATTTAGAGTGTAAAAATTGAGAAATGGTCAGCCACACAAAGGAGGTTATGGCAAAATTTTCTTAAATTTTGTGAAAATAAGTTTTATCTTTATCTTATTCAAAAAGAGTAATCACCTCCATTTGTGTATTCTAAAGGTGTTATTTTCATTCTATGCATAGAAAGATGCATATTGGAAATATTTTTATTATAAAAGCGTTATTTTCATTAGAATTAATTTCTATGCATAGAAAGATGCATATTGGACATATTTTTATTATAAAAGTGTTACTTTCACCAATATTGTGATGCATAAAAGAATTTTTTATTATAAAAGTGTTACTTTCACCAATATTGATTTTTATGCATAAAGTGATGCATAAAAGAATTTTTTAATTATAAAAGTGTTACTTTCACCAATATTGATTTTTATGCATAAAGTGATGCATAAAAGAATTTTTTTATGCATAGAAAGATGCATAAAGGAATTTATTTTTATTTCAAAAGAGTTATTCTCATTAATTTTAATTTTATGCATAGAAAGACGCATAAAGGAATTTATTTTTATTTCAAAAGAGTTATTCTCATTAATTTTGATTTTATGCATAGAAAGATGCATAAAGGAATTTATTTTTATTTCAAAAGAGTTATTCTCATTAATTTTGATTTTATGCATAGAAAGATGCATAAAGGAATTTATTTTTATTTCAAAAGAGTTATTCTTATTAATTTTGATTTTATGCATAGAAAGATGCATAAAGGATTTATTTTTATTTTGAAAGTGTTATTTTTCTTAAAAAAGTATTGGGTTCCTCGGGACTGCATCACATTTATGGTGGCTATTGCATGCATCCAATTTTCACTGAAATTTGGAGGTAGTGATGCATACATTTCCACTTACTCTTCCTCTTTTAAAAATTCCACTATATGGATGTGATTCGCTTGGTTGTGACTGAATCATTACCAAACAGTTGCCCTTCCATGGGGTGTGCCTTCCATGTTCGCAGATCTATCTTTAGGATTTGTGAGTCCCTTCGAACATACACATGATCTAATGCCCAATTGTGCACCAACTTAGATTCCCTCATGAAGGGTCTCCCCAAGATTATGTCATATGAGTCTGGTTAGCACATATAATCCATTACCACGAATGTATGATGGTAGCGGAACATAAAGAGTTTAAGTCACACATTCTCCAAAAGCTCCATGGGTCTTGAAGATATTCCGTCTGCCATTTTAACGATAAGATCCGCTCTTTTTAGATCGGATTTTCCCCAATTTTTCCAACATCTAGATATCATGCATTTTGTGATCTCGGACTCCTCTCTAGAAGTGGGGTAATAACTGATCATCAATTAGCCTCTCTCGTAGTTTACATCTTGAATTCAAGTGCTTTATCCAGGATATATAGTCTCACATAGACTCATTTTCTTTCTGCTTGATATTATGCAGTTGTGCCACAGGACTCCATCTATCACCACTTAGGGCAAAGCTTGGCACAAACACATTCTTGAGCCAAGTGAAATTGATCTTATCTTCTTGCTTGAGGGTTTGAAATCATTGATGAGAGTTTCCTTCTAGGGTTAGTGAGAAGGCATGAATCATGGTTACATCACTTACTAGCCTGCAGGTTTTGCATATGGAGTCAAAGATGTGCACATGTTGGATCGAGTCCCCATCCCCTAAGAATTTTTGTATGAGCTTTGAAATGATGTGTGAATTCATTTGGGATGGTCTGGATTCTAGAGCAATGCCTAGTTCCTTGACCATTCCTCGGCCCATTTTCAGCCATATTCAACATATTTGTCCTTGTGGCCGCATTAAGATCTACGTTTGGATCTGCCCTTGGTCTTTGAGGCACCACCCCCCCTACCTAGACCTCGTCCTCTTTCGACATTGGTTCATCCAGGCATTTCTGGTCTAGGGTAGGTCCGACCACCTCATTTTGGCTTGGTTCATTATTAGTAGCCTCTGTCCATCTTTGTAGGATTTTTAAAAAAGTGTTATTCCCACTGAAGTTGATTTTTATAAAAGAATGAATGGATGGATAGATGTGATGTGAATCAGATAAATCTGAATGAATGGATGGATAGATGTGAAGTGAATAGAAGTGATGAGATGCCATGTGAATCAGGATGTAAATGAATGATATGGGATGGATGTGGATGTATGTGAAAGGATGGATGTGGATGTATGTGAAAGGATAGATGTGGATGTGTATGTATGTGATAAGTATGGATGTGGATGTATGTGATAAGTATGGATGTGGATGTATGTGGAAGAATATATGTGGATGTGAATAAGATGAATATGGACGAGAATAGAGGCGATGAGATGTGATGTAAATTGGATAGATATGAATGATAAGGGATGTGAAAGAATGATATGGGATGTGAATGAATGTGATGGCATGTGAGTCAGGATGTGAATGAATGTGATAGCCTGTGAATCAGGATGTGAATGAATAATAAGGGATGTGAATGAATGTGATGGCATGTGAATCGGGATGTGAATGAATGATAAGGGATGTGAATGAATGTGATGGCATGTGAATCAGGATGAGAATGAATGGTATGGGATGTGAATGGATGTGATGTTATGTGAATTGGGATATGAATGAATGATATGGGATGTGAATGGATGTGATGGGATGTGAATCGGGATAGATGTGAATGAATGTGATGTGGTCTGAATGAGATGTGTTGTGAATGAATGTGATGTGAGTGAATGTGATGTGGTCTGAATAAGATGTGATGTGAGTGAATGTGATGTGGTCTGAATAAGATGTGATGTGAGTGAATGTGATGTGGTCTGAATGAGATGTGACGAGAGTGAATGTGATGTGATATGAATGAGATGTGATGTGGTCTGAATGGATGAGATGTGATGAGATGTGGATATGGGTAAATGCGAGTGGATGAGATCTGATGAGGATAATTGAGGAAAGAAGTGATGAGATGAAAAATGATGTGATTGGATGAGAATGGAAATTTATATGAAATAAATGTGGATTAAGTAATGTTGATTAATGTGGAAAGACGAGAGTTCGTTATAGAAATTGTAAGATCCCCGTCCCCACCGCGCAACGGATTATGGGTGCTAGCAACGGAAGTAGCACTTCTTACGCGGGGCAGGGTCCTACACTCGGGGCCTCGCCCACGGATATCCGGACAAGAGACTAATCCATCGGTTTTTCCAAAACCGAACCCAGAAAAACTTCCTTTGCCCGGAAAGCACGGGCGATTCCACCAGGATAACTTTTCCCTAATGTAGTCAAAAGCCTTAACTAACTGACCTATCTAACCGAACTCATAAGTCCCATAGTCAGATCAGGCAAAAAGACTGTACTTGGATTATAGAGACCAACGCTTTTTTCCTCATTGAGAGGCACAGCCGTTGATTCTTTTCCATAGAACAATTTTTGTCCGGGATTTACTTCATTTATCGAACTAAATAGAAATTGAGTCTCGATTTACAGATCCATCAGTCCAGCCTAACCCCATCTAGTCCCATGGGTTAGCCAACCGCCCAACCACTATAGTGATGGGATCCAATTAGGAATTTGGTTAGGTTTTGTCCCGGGTACCAAGGAAAAGAGTTCCCAGGCCCCCTAGCCAGATTTTCAAGCAAATTTAACTCCAGTCACACCACTTACACACCCAATATGAAATTGCCTTTTTCTTAGATTCAAATGTATTTAATTCAGTCATTTAATGAAATCATAGTGTTACTGATCATAAACTTCCAAGTATCCGGTTGAATCTTAATTTCCAGTCATTCCTTCATCGGAGTATCTATGGCATCATTGGCAACCAGAACGCTCACCACCTGTTCACTCAGGGGCCTTTTCGATAGTTCCTAGCTCATAGTACCCGGCAGATAATCACTTATAAAAATCAAGATGGAATCCTCGTTGAAGATCAACAAGATCAACCACCAACAGATCCATATAAGAGAGCTATGGACTCATCAGTTGAGAACCAACAAGGTCAATCAACCAGATCCATACTCGGTTTCAAAAAACAACTCTTACTCCTTGTTCCAATATCTTCCACGACGCACGTGTGGATATCTTCGGTGACCCAGAGCCCGAGCACTGTATGGTCAGCACCCTCTAGGATCCTTCGCAAGTCACCTAGCGCTTCACTCATAGGCTCCTTCCTTGGTCCCTCATCCACCGTACCGGAAGCTCACCATTTAAATTGAACTGAGGCTGGTCAAGACCGGCTGACCTTGCTACCCGAGACGTCCTCCATTGACTCTCCGTCTTAGCAGTTGCAACTTTATCAGTTAGGTCTCCACGACCTTAATCACAAGACGGTCAAAATGCTTCCCCAGCATTCTTGACATAAAACAGTCATTTACAAACATTTCACAAATACAGTTTCTATATTGAACTCTCGTCTTTCCACGTTATCCCTCATCAGTCCACATTACTTATTCCACATTCCATTCATATGTGTACTCATTCTCATCCAATCACATCATTTTTCATCTCATCACCTCAGGTTCATTCACATCACATATCATATATTCACATCCCAATTCACATGACATCACATCTCATCCATTCACTCATATCGATGACACATCATTTCACATACACATTCGCATTCATTATTCTACATACACATCCACATTCGCACATCCACATCATACATCCAATTCCACATCCGCATTCATACATACACATCCATATCCACATCCATACATCCACATCCACATTCATACATTCGTATCCACATCCACATCCATACATCCATTTTCACATCCACATCCACAGGCATACATCCATTTCCACATCCACATCCACATTCCATATCTACATCTATACATCCACATCCATACATCCATATCCACATTCCACATTCATACATCCACATCCACATTCACATTCATACATCCATTTTCACATTCTCATTCATACATCCACATCCACATACATACATCCACATCCACATCCACATCCACATCCACATCCATACATCCACATCTACATCCATACATCCATTTTCACATCCACATTCATACATCCACATCCACATACATACATCCACATCCGCATTTACATCCATACATCCACATCCACCTCTACGTCCATACATCCATTTCCACATCCACATTCATACATCCACATCCACATACATACATCCACATCCACATCTACATCCATACATCCATTTTCACATCCACATTCATACATCCACATCCATACATCCACATTCACATACATACATCCACATCCGCATCTACATCCATACATCCACATCCACATCTACATCCATACATCCATTTCCACATCCATATTCACATCTACATCCATACTTATCACATACTTATACATCTTTCCTTTCACATACATCCTTCACATACATACATCCACATCTGCATCTACATCCATACATCCACATCCACATCTACATCCATACATCCATTTTCATATCCACATTTACATCTACATCCATACTTATCACATTCACATACATCTTTCCTTTCACATACATACATCTACATCCATTCTTTCACATACATATATCTACATCCATTCTTTCACATACATATATCTCCATCCATTCTTCGTTCATTTTCATAGACTATCTGATTCATTTCACATCCTCATATCTATTTATAGAATTTAAGAGAATTCTTATTTTTGATATAAGATTTCTTTACGCATCTATTTATGCATAAATTCCATTTTAAGGAGAATAACACTTTCAAAAATCTTTTAAGCATCTTTCTATGCATAAATTCATTTTGAATGAGAATGACACTTTTGAATTAAAATTCAATCTTTTATGCATCTTCTCATGCATAAAATCAAAATTGATGAAAATAACTCTTTTGAATTAAAAATAAAATTCTTTATGCATCTTTCTATGCATAAAATCAAAATTGATGAGAATAACACTTTTGGGTTAAAGTGAATTCTTTATGCATCTTTCCATGCATAATTCCAATTTAGTAAAGGAATTACACTTTTAGAATAAAAGAATTTCTCTTATGCATCTAATTTATGCATAAAATCCATTTATGATGAAAATTTCACTTTTAATATAAAAAAATCTTTTATGCATATGTTTATGCAAACAAATCATTTATTGATGAAAATCACTCTTTTTTTAATAAGAATTTCTTTTATGCATCTAATTTATGCATAAAATCATTTATGATGAAAATCACTCTTTTAATATATAAAAATATCTTTTATGCATATGTTTATGCATACAAATCATTTATGATAAAAATCACTCTTTTAATATAAAAGAATTTCTTTTATGCATCTAATTTATGCATAAAATCATTTATGATGAAAATCACACTTTTAATATAAAAAAATATCTTTTATGCATATGTTTATGCATACAAATCATTTATGATGAAAATCACTCTTTTAATATAAAAGAATTTCTTTTATGCATCCATTTATGCATAAAAATCAATAATGATAAAAGCGACACTTTTATAATAAAAAATAAATTTCTTTTATGCATCCTCTTATGCATAAAAATCAATAATGATAAAAGTAACACTTTTATAATAAAAATAAATTTCTTTTATGCATCCTCTTATGCATAAAAATCAATAATGATAAAAGTAATACTTTTATAATAAAAATAAAATTCTTTTATGCAAATAATCAAAATGCATCTTCTATGCAGGAAAATGACACTTTAGAATATAGAAACCATAAGGATTACTCTTTTAGAATAATAAAAGATAATACTTATTTTTAAAATTTTAAAATTTTTTACCATAACCTCCTTTGTATGGCTGTCCATTTTTTAATTTTTACTCTTTAAAATTAATTAGAAGTTCAAGAGTATTTAAATCATTCTAATGTAATTTTTACTTATTTAAGAAAAACATTATGAAAAACTTGATTCTATCCATTAATCATTCATCTAGGATAACGAATGGTTGGATTTACTAAAGAAGAGAGGGGAATGCCTTTTTTCAATGAGGCATACCATCATAATCATTTTAGAGAAGACAAAAATCATAAAAACCATTAAAATTAAGCATAAATGGAAATTTATGTATTTCCTTACTACCATTCATCAATTAACTTTAATAGCGTTAAAAACCCATTCCAATTAAGCTTCTCAAGCTTGAGAGGGGTTGAGAAGAGAGAAACATTGAGAAATTATGGAAAAAGATCAAAATTCACACTTTACCTTACAAATTGATTGATTCTTTGATCACGGTAGAGGCTCCCAACCAATCAATTGGTTTGGTGTGTTGATGGAGCCACCAATGGAGATTGAAGAAGGAGGGAAGCTCCAATTTCTTCAATTTGGAGAGAATTTTAGAGAATAGTAAAAATTATCATTATTTCAGCATAATTCTGGCATAGTATAATTCTCCTATTTTTTAACAAAGGACTCAGGTTCTATTTATAGGAGAGGGAGGCTCTAACCAAGACCAACTGATCTCTAGAATTTTCTAGATTCAGTTTGGTTGAATTTGGACTAGATTTGGACCTAGTTTGGTTCCTTTTTGATTCGGTTTTGATTCGGTTTGATCCAAGAGAGAGGAGAGATAAAAATATCACATTGTTTTTGAGTTTAAAACTCATTCAAGCATGTGAAGTAGGCCCCTCCTTGAAGGGACTCCCCTTCCTTACACATGTGTCAAAATGGAATCATTATACCCAAAATATCTCATTTTTTTAGTAATACTCATAGTTTTTTACTAATAACCCTTGTACATAGTCAACTCTTCATCTTATGTGAGCATTTACTCATTTTTGGGTATTTTTCTTTTACAAATTGGATTTATCTCCTACCCACACATGGATTGATCTTATTGGCCCATAGGAACCTTAATTTCAAATTTCAAAAAAAATCTTGACCCTCAGGATAAGGCCTCTTGAACAGATTATACTTGATTTCTAATGCATCTTTTGAAAATCTTTTTAAACTTTTATTTTGGGGGAACTTATTTTAATAAGAAGAGATATTTTTCCATCCAAAAATATTTAAAAACTGAATTACCACTCTCTAGAAGATTTTCTCTCTCTAGGTGAAAACTGGTAGAAACAAGATCTTTTATATTTCTGAAGAGGGATTTGACTACAGGGGAAGATACTGGACATCCTGAGAGGTTGGGGAGGAATCTTACAGAAATTGCATTTATGACCTATTTTTAAATGACTGTATTATGTCAAGAATGCTGGGGAAGCATTTTGACCGTCTTGTGAATGAGGTCGTGGAGACCTAGCTGCTGATAAAGTTGCAATAGCTGACGGAGAGTCAACCGAGGACGTCTCGCATAGCAAGGTTGGCCGAGGTCTTGACCAGCCTCGGTTTGATTTAAATGGTGAGCTTCCGGTACGGTGGATGAGGGACCAAGGAAGCGGCCTATGGGTGAAGCGCTAGGTGACCTGCGCAGGATCCTAGAGGGTGATAACCATACGGTGCTTGGCCGAAGATACCCACAAGTACGTCGGGGAAGATATTGAATAAGGAGTAAGAGTTGTTTTCTGAATTCGGGCATGGATCTGGTTGATTGACTTTGCTGGTCCTCTCAACGGATGAGTCCATGGCTCTTTTATATGGATCTGTTGGTTGATCTTGCTAATCTTCAACGGAGATTCCATTTTGATATGTGAATATATTACCGGTTACTATGAGCTACGAACTATCAAAAAGGTCCCTGAGTGGTCAGGTGGTGAGCGTTCTGGTTGCCAATGATGCCATAGATACACCGATGAAGGAATGATTGGAAATAAGGATTTAACTAGAGATTTTGAGGATTATGATCAGTGACACCATGGTTTCATTAAATGATTATTTTTAAAGATAGCTGATTCTCTGAAAAAGGAAATTTTATATTGGGTGTGTAAGTGGTGTGACTAGTTTAAGTTTGCATGAATATCCGGCTAGGGGGCCTGGGAACTCTTTTCCCTGGTACCCGGGATAAAACCTAACCAAATTCCTAATTGGATCCCATCACTATAGTGGTTTGGCGGTTGGCTAACCCATGGGGCTAGATGGGGTTAGGTTGGACTGATGGATCCCTAAATTGAGACTCAATTCTATTATGGTATGATAGATGAAGTAAATCCTCGACAAAAATTGTTCTATGGAAAAGAATCAACGGCTGTGCCTCTCAATGAGGAAAAAAGCGTTGGTCTCTATGATCCAAGTGCAATCTTTTTCCTGATCTGACTATGGGACTTACGGGTTCGTTCAGATTAGTTCAGTTAGTTAAGGCTTTTGACTACGTTAGAGAAAAATTATCCTGGAGGAATCACCCGTGCTTTCCGGGCAAGGGAATTTTTTCCGGGATCGATTTTGGAAGAACCGATGCATTAGTCTCTTGTCCGGATATCCGTGGGCGAGGCCCCGAGTGTATGACCCTGCCCCATGCAAGAAGTGCTACTTTCGCTGCTAGCACTCCTAAATTTGTTGCGTGGTGGGGACAGGGATCTCACAGTTGGTATCAGAGCGATTTGGCTAAAGTGGATCAACCGAGAAGCCAAGAATGTCATAAATTTATGAAGTAGCAGTAAAAGGTTAGAATTGTGTGATGAAACCCATACAAGTTGATATTCAGAATGAAATTCCTAAATTGATAATTGGGTCTTCAGATGGAAGTACTGCAATTATATGGAATCCCTGACTTGCTTGAGGCCTAGACATGATGGTATTTACCTTATAGTTCCAAGGACCATGACTACCCGTATATACCGAGGGTATAACTGCAGCTCTTTACTAGCAATATATACGAGTAAATCGAATGTGGTTGAAATTATAACCTAAAATGCTATCCAGATGATGAATTCGAATGTGGTTGGTATGATTTTAAAATTCTGATTAAGAACTGATGAGTTGAATTGGATTCTGATTGAAAAATGATGATTCTTGAATTTTTGGTTGAAAAGCGATAAACTGAGCAAAACCACAATGAGGATGAATGGGACGAGTCCCTGTGTTGATGTTTGTATAACTGGAATGACGATAATGACTTCAGCAAATCACTATGAGATTAGTGGATTGTGCTAACAGATTGCTACTGTTAACTCTTGACCCAGTGGATCAAGTTAAGGGATGGCAAATTAAAAATCTATAAAATTGAAATCCCCCATGGAGTACTGTTCAGATGATGGAAATTTCGGTCTAATAGACCATTATTGTGTTAAAAATATGAATGATATGTTCTGAATGAATTGTTATCTAATAATGCGAGTATCTTTATCCCACGATTCTGTGAGGAGCCGACCTATCTAAAGAACCCCAGAATTAGATGAATCAAAAATCGGATTTGAATCATAAATAAAGGGACTTAACAAGATTTTTCGTATTGATAGGAACATGGATCGAGGTCGTCGTGGTAGAAATGATAACCCCCAACTTGATGAGGAAGAGCTCGACCTGGATGTTTGTAAAACTCTTCATAGCTCGCAGCCTCGACCTTTCAAGGGTGAAGGGGAAAACTTGGGAGAGGCTGTAGAGAAGTGGATCGAAGCAATGGAAGAATACTTTGATATCATCGGGTACAATGAGAAGAGCAAAATGGCTCTTGCAAGGCTGAGGATAGTAGAAACAGCCAGAGTGGCATGGAGAAACCACTACGAGACAAACCATCTGGATTGGAATACCCAGACATGGAATGATCTCAAAATTTACCTAAGGATGATTTTCTGTCCTCCCGACTTTTTGGAAACAAAGATGAACGAATTCTTACAGAGCTAACCCAAGGGAGCAGAACTATTGAAGTATATCACCAAGCGTTCGCTCTCCTCCTCAAATACTCGCCACCACTGAATGAAGAATAACTGATGGCCAGGTTCATTTGGGGACTGAATGAACCTTTGAATATTTTGGTGAAGAACGCCAAGCCAGTTTCCATGGCCGAAGCAGTGCGGATGGCGAAGGATTTCTCCAAGGCCTTTGATGTCAAGGTCCCACCAATGTCCTTTTCCTGAAACTCAAACCCCTGGAATTTAACTTCAGAAATTCCGATCAAGATTCCAGACTCCAGCCCCTTCCCTCCAGAGTAATCAGGTTTCTATTCGCCAAAATCAGGGAAATTCCAAAGGTAGACCCTCTAACCAACCTGCAGTTTCAATCCAAAGTAATGCAAGACCTTTGCCTCAGAATAGGGGAAGTCAAAGAGAGTTGTTTCCAAATCGGCCGTCCACTTCCAAGGTAGTAACGTTGGAAGTGATTGAAGAAGAAGAAGAAAATGAAAGAGATCATACTCCACCTGCGAGATGAGGACATCTCACGTTTTTTAAGTGGGGTAGGATGTAAGATTCCTCCCCCAGCCCCTCAAGATGTCTAATTTCTCCCCCTATTATCAATCCCCTTTTCAAAATAATAACAGATCTTGTTTCTATCTGCTGTTTTGGCCTAGAGAGAGAAAATATTCTAGAGAGAGGTAATTTAGTTTCTAGATATCTTTGGATGGAAAAATATCCCTTCTTATTAAAATTATTTTTCCTAAAATATAAATTCAAAAAGAACTTTCCAGTGTACAATTGGAATAAATTGAAAATAGGTAAAAAGGACCTTAGCCTAAGGGTCGAGATTTTCTGAAAATTTTAGATTAAGGTTCTGAGGGGCCAATTAGATTAATCCAAATGTAGGGAGGAGATAAATTGAAGAAATAAAGAAAATCTCCCCAAAAATGAGTAAATATTCACATAAGATGAAGAGTTGACTAAGGACAAGGTTACTAGTTAAAAAAGAAGAGATATTTAGAGGAAATGATGCATTTTTGACACCTCAGTGTGGGGGAATTCCCCTCATGAAGGAGGTGCCTATTTCACATGTGTGGTGGAGTTTTAAACCCTCAAATAATGAAAGAAAAACGTGAGATGACCACATCACATTCATTCACATCTATCCCGATTCACATCCCATCACATTCATTCACATCTATCCCGATTCACATCCATTCACATCCCATATCATCCATTCACATCCCATATCATTCATTCATATCCCGATTCACATGACATCACATCCATTCACATCCCATACCATTCATTCTCATCTCGATTCACATGCCATCACATTCATTCACATCCCTTATCATTCATTCACATCCCGATTCAGAGGCTATCACATTCATTCACATCCCTTATCATTCATTCACATCCTCACTCACATGCCATCACATTTATTCACATCCCATATCATTCATTCACATCCCTTATCATTCATATCTATCCAATTTACATCACATCTCATCGCCTCTATTCTCGTTATATTCATCACATTCACATCCACATATATTCTTCCACATACATCCACATCTATACTTATCACATACACATCCACATCTATCCTTTCACCTACATCTATATCCATCCTTTCACCTACATCCACATCCATCCTTTCACATACATCCACATCCATCCCATATCATTCATTTACATCGTGATTCACATGACATCTCATCACTTCTATTCACTTCACGTCTATCCATCCATTCATTCACATTTATCTCATTCTCATCACATCTATCCATCCATTCATTCACATTTATCTGATTCACATCACATTTATCCATCCATTCATTCTTTTATAAAAATCAACTTCAGTGGGAATAACACTTTTATAAAAATTCTTTTATACATCTATTTATGCATAAATTCAAAATTTAAGGAAAATAACACTTTCGAAATAAAAATAAATCCTTTATGCATCTTTCTATGCATAAAAACAAAATTAATGAGAATAACTCTTTTGAAATAAAAAAAATTCTTTTATGCATCTTTCCATGCATAAAATCAAAATTAATGAGAATAACTCTTTTGAAATAAAAATAAATTCCTTTATGCATCTTTCTATGCATATGTTAACCTATGACGGACATTGAGACGTACTATGTTTTACGTCATGTTATTAATTTAAATATTCTGAGTCATGGGCCAAACTTGTCGGCACCATATGTAAAGGATAAAGGGATTGGGTGATCGCCAATGAGAGGCGTACCTTAAATATCAGCAGGATAAGGCTTAGGATCGGCCGGCCATGTATGCCCGGGGCGCCCATGTGTGAACAGCTAAGTCACCTATAAGAGTCAAATGTAACCCTAAAACTCTCATTCTCATGTGTTGAATACAAGTGTGCTCTTGCCTTATCTTCTCGTTCCCCTTCTCCTGTGTATGTGTGAGAGAGAGAGAGAGAGAGAGAGAGAGTGAGTGAGAGAGTGATCGAGCACTGTGTGGCGGCACGACGGCCGGCGAGGTGGTAGAGCGGCGAACGGCGGTTCCTTCTTCTCACTGCTGCGCGACGACGAGAATCCTTCACGGCGACGTTTTGAGCGGTGAGTGACACACTGTTGCTTTCTGTTTGAGCTTGCTAGGTTTCTGGTTGTTGTATGCTTCCAGCCATTCGTGGCTCACATACGGTGTTCGGCAAGTCCCCAGCTCCGACTCGTGCGGCAAAAGTGCGCATTTTTGGTGCCGCTACCGAGGAAATGCCCTGCACCAAGCTCCAGTTTGCAGCTCGGTCTACTACTGAAGTGAAATTTACACTGTAGGAAAGGCGATTGTGTGTATGTTGTTGATGTTGTTTCGTGTTCTGTAATTTATTTCTGGAATTCTGGTTTCACTGGTTTTCTTGTTCCGCGCTCTATTTTCTGGCTTTCTACGTTGTGAGAGGGGGATTTCTGAATCCCCAGGACTGCGCTGTGTGCGAACTACGCCGCGGCCAAGTCCAAACCCTAGAAAGAAACCCTAGAAAACTTTTTCCAAATAAAAAAGAAATAAAATAAAATAAAAAACAAAAAAAGAAAAAAGGCAAAAAGAAAAAAAATGAAAAATTAAATTTGAAAAAAAATAAAAAAGTAAATTTTTTAAGAAAAAAAACAAACTTGTGGAGAGGAAAGAGATTTTTTATTTGGAGAAAAAATTTTTGAAAAGAAAAACCCCGAATTGACCCCGACCCCGGCCTCGGTCTTTTGATATATATATATAGGAGAGTGAGGCTCCATAGCTTTCTTTCAAGTGAAAGCTTAAGGGAAGTGGAGCTCTATATGTAGCCCACCCCCCAAGGAGTGAAGTGAGCATGTGGGATAAGCCTTCATCCTTCCCTCCACAAGCAAATAGGCCTTCACCCCCTACAAGGAAACAGACTACAGGAGCTCTGGATAGGCGAACACGGTGCTGTAAAGCACGCTAGGATCCTTTAAACGATATGCTCGTCTCGAGCTATCACATGCCCTAGTTCAGATCCACAATGCCTACTCCGATGATGAGATGATGGAAGGTGCACCTGTTACCACTGTAGTTAGTACGACACCGCTACCTAGTGGAACAGTACCTACAACAGTGTGTGCCAGTGCCTATCGACCATATGTACCTATCTCTACTCATGCTCATGTAGCTCCTACGCCTCTTAGTATGCCAATGGCGTATGCTCCACGACTGCCTTATCACAACCCTTATCCAAGAGGAGCTAGGCCTAGTCACATATCATATCCTACGTCAGCTGCCTACATACCCAGACCAACGCCAACTCCTGTCAACCAGGCTATCCAGGAAGTGCCTCCACTAGCTATGCCTGCTCACCTAGGTGATCTCGCAACGTTTGCTTAGACGATCGGACGATCTATTGCAGAAAATATGCGGGGATGCCTGAGAGAGAACCCAGAAGCAAGGCGGTACAAGTGGCTAAGCTCACTCAGAACTTCAGTGGTAACGAGGATGTTAGGAAGCACATTGAAGTCTTCAAACACGTGTGTGATTCCTTGGAAGAGCACAATGAGCTGCATAAGTGTAAAGCCTTAGGCTTAACCTTGAGTGGGAAGGCCGGAGATTAGTATCGAACCTTAAGGGTTGAAGAGCGTACTCACTACCCCACTCTCAAGAGATTGTTCTTGAAAGAATACATACGTGAGGGTGTGCTTTGGGGAGTAGCATCTCAACCCCAAAAAGCTGAACGCGAGGAAGGGGAGTCAGTGAGAGACTTTATTAGTCGATTAAAGCATCTAAATTCTTGCTGCACTCCCGAGATGAGCGCTTCAATAACAACCAACTGCTCGATAGATTCATCCGAGGATTGCGCCGCGAGGACATATACAATGGCCTAGTCATTAGAGGTCTTACAACGTGGGAAGCAGTCACTGCCAATGCAAACCAGTTGGAAGACAACTTGATGATTGCAGGTAAAAAGGTGTCTTCGGAGACAAAATCCGTTAGTTCACAAGTATCTGGGCACGAGCCAATGACGGTAAAACCTATTGCCAAGGAGCCCAAGATATCCGAAATGTCTTTGACCGACCTTACTAAGGCTCTCCAAGAATACTTTAGGAGTAATCGAGCTCCTCAGAATAGCCATATGTACCCAAGGAGAGCAACAATGGTGTTCGGTTTGCTTAGGACCACATAGTACGAGTGAATGTCCCACATTCAGAGTTAAATTCAATGGGAATTGCAATGCATGTGGTAAGTATGGCCATCAATATAAGGATTGCCTAGTACTTAAGTGTATGTTGGCAAATCAAGCACCACTAGCCTGGTCAAACACACCTCAAGTACCCGCGCTGATGCCTGCACCACCTGTTGAGCAACCGTCACAGCACATAGTTCCAAGGAACCCAAATGTAGTCCAGTCTGTGCCGTTACCACCGCCAGTGCTAGGACCACAACCTCCACATCCAAGGACTACCCCTGTAAACCAGATGGGTTGTGAGTCACATAGTGCGTGTGGGGATTATGAAGAGGAGATAGACCCCACTCTTCAATATGGGATTGATACGTTTGAAATGACTCCTCAGTACTACATGGAGGATCATTTTGGGCAAGTCAGGCCTGTATATCAAGCGGCTGCTCTCGCCACAAGAGGCCAAAACCTTAATACTTTGGCAAGGAGACCACCTCTTCAATGCTATGATTGTGGTGGACCGCATCGTGTAGCGGAGTGCCCTAATAGGCTACAGAAGATCGCTACTCAGATGCAACCAAATCAAGGGAGCACATCGGGAATGCCGGTACTTACATGTAATCGTTGTGGCATAGATCATTTGATTGCTCAATGTCCACATAATCCTAATGCACCCAAGATTACGCCATTGAATTTGGTTGAGGTCACCAACCAGGCACGAGGAACCACACCCGTTGTACCCGCGAATGTAGTTACACGGTCAATGCTTCAAAATCAAAACTACATTCTTGAAGAGAGGGATACAGCATCAATTGCTCGAGCAAAGAAAAAGAAAACACGGCGGAAGAGATCGCTTAATGCCCCGAGCTCCAAGCCTAGTTCAAAGACTAACATAGGAACAGGAGATGACCCCGTGTATATGAATGATCCTGAAGATGATTCTGATTCAATAGAAACCATGGGGACCAAAGCCACTACCTTAAGGGAGGAACCCACTCGGGAGCTCAACCAAGGAGAACCAAGCGAATACATAAATCAGGGGAAACAGAAGGAAACTTCCTAGGCCCCACAACCAAGTCAGCTAAGGCCCTCTCGGACACCCAAACTGACTGAGACTCCCCAAGACAAGCCACGTGGGTTAAAAACCCTCAAGAAAAAGATTGGAACCTACCCAAACCCAGTTGAGGAGATTGAACAAGTGCAACACTTAAGGGGTTTTGTGGAAGAAACACAAAGAGAACTGGAGCCAAACCCTAGAAAAATCCAAATTCCAGACACAGTGTTTCCTACGCAAGTTCAACCTCACAGGAACCATAAACCATTAGCTATACCTAGTATCATTCGGGAAGAAAGTGAGGATAGGACATCAGGAAGTGGGCAACCACCCTTCTTGCTTGAAAGAATGTTTAGTGAGGGAATGCCTGACCCCATCGAAGAGGAAGTGATTCCATCTTCACCAGTCCCTAGTCAAGAGGCGATATCTCAAAAAGTACCGTTGAATGTGTCCAAGCTAATGGATTTCATGTCCTCTGAAATCAGAACCACGATCATATCCAAGTTATACGGAGATCCTGAGCTATTCTTAGCTCTTCGAGTATTTCTCAATGGAGAACTAAAGGCGGGGTTACCACAATTTGCAAATATGGATAGACCCGACACGCTTCAAGATAAAGGGGGACATTGGGATCTACAACCCAACCCAGATGAAGACTCGATCGTTGAAATACCTGTTAACAAGTTGGGACAGTAATTTGAAGGTGACGAATCTAATGCAACCCTCCCCATTACTACCAAGGGATTAACTCTAAAGGGAATCCTTGATGGTGGTGCTGGAGTGAGCATTGTGACTAAAAACTGTTGGGAATCTATGGGAAGACCTCACCTCAAAGTAACAAACATAGTGGTTAAGATGGCAAATGGAACCATAGCTAAACCTATTGGAATGTTAAGGGACCTTAAGATCAAGGTCCTGGGACATACCTTCATTGTAATGGATTTCTCCAAGCATCCTATGTCATATGAAATGATCTTAGGACGTCCTTTCATGAGGGAAGCACAAATGGTGCATGACTGGTCGAAAAACCATGTCTACCTACAATTCCAAGACTCTGTCATTTGAGTTGATCTTGAGAATGGTCGCGCGCATCCTTTAGGAAGCAAGGTTATCATCGATAATCGATCGGATACCACTATTCACTCCGCCCCATTAAGGTATTGCTATACATGCAAAAAAGAGACTGATGATGGGAAAGATTCTCCTTATATGGATGTCCTACCGGGTATGACTGAGTCGGATAACGTGGATTGGGTACACCTAGCGGCAACCATAGACACATGGGGAAATAGAGGCACAAGTTGGGTAACACCTGAGGGGCAAGATATGCCACCGTTAGTGCCAATAAACATGATAGGTGTTATGCACTTAACTCCTGATGGCAAGAAAGTGGCAAACTCAACTGACAGTAGTGAAGACTCTGACCAATGCAACTCTCAGTCATCTGAATCTCAAGAAGAAACTGACTCTGAGCCTAATGGGGGGGATAAATCAAATATTCACCCAAGTGTGGAAGGAAGGTGCTCAAGGCCTAGGACAGTGACCTCCTGCAGTTCATCCGAAAGTGACACAAGTGAAGATCAACCAAGTGAGTCCAAGTCTGACAGAAACAAAAATCAAAAACTTGGTAAGAAGAAAACGAGACATAAGCGACAATGCTATTGAGCTAATGTACGAACTGCAATAAACAAAGAGAGATCCACTGCAGAATGGCTTAGTTATGTAGGAGCTATTGACGCTCATCGAAAGTTAGCGGATAATTGGGGACAATACCTCCAAAGTGTCATGTGGTGTATTCCGCAACCTCATGATGTCGCCCAATTAGAAATCAAAGAGAAGCCAAAACTAAGTCGTACTGCGAGAAGGCGGCAAAACCACGAGTTAGCTCAGCAACAAAAGGATGCGGAATTAAAAGAAAAAAACCTGGCACAACAAGAACCAGTAGACTTACACCCCGCACCCGAGCATTTCAAATCATTTACCACAGGGAAACATAAAGTCGTCTACACAAAAGCCCAACGAACGCCTACCAATGGGAGTAGCGGTGTCTATGATGGCCCGGCGGTAGTTAAGGAGATAGACTTATTAGATCTGGGTGAGGAGTCTAAGACAGTTTTTATTGCTCAAGATCTCACCAAGACGGAAGAAGCTGCACTTAAGAAGCTTCTTAAAGAATTCAAGGACATATTTGCTTGGACATATCATGATATGAAGGGTGTTCCATCCTCTGTGGTGCAACACACGATTCCAATGATTAGCACTGCTAAACCAGTCCAGCAACGTCCCTACCCAATGAATCCTAAGTATGCAAAGATTGTACAAGAGGAAATTGAAAAGCTTGTAAAATGTGGATTCATATACCCTATTGAGCACTCAGAATGGGTTTCTCCGATAGTCATTATACCAAAGAAGAATGGGAAACTTAGAGTGTGCGTTGATCTCAAAAAGGTTAATGCAGCCACCAGAAGGGATCATTACCCCTTGCCATATTCTGAACATGTGCTTGAAAGAGTTGCAGGTAAGGAGGCGTATAGCTTTTTAGATGGGTACTCTGGTCAATCAAATCACAATTGCAGTAGAGGACCAAGCTAAAACAGCATTTATCACGGAGTTTGGAGTGTTTGCCTTTCGCGTCATGGCCTTTGGCTTGACCAATGCACCTGCAACATTCCAACGATTGATAAACACAACCTTTAGGGAATATCTAAGGGACTTTTGTGAAGCTTTCTTAGATGATCTTTGTGTTCATTCCTCTTGGGACGAGCACTTGATGTGTTTACGAAAAATATTTGAAAGGTGTAGATTATATCGTATCTCATTAAATCCTTTCAAATGCCAATTCTGGGTTAAACACGGAGTTATCTTAGGGCATATAGTGTCCAAAAATGGGATTTCCAATGACGAGAGTAAAATCAAGGTCATTCTGGAATTGCCCCCACCCACCAACTATAAGGGAGTCCAATGCTTTATGGGCCATGTTGGTTATTATCGAAGGTTTATTCTATTCTTCGCCGAGATAGCTCGACCATTGTATAAGCTTCTCATCGAGTTTAATTGGACCAACGATTGTGACCGTGCATATGAGCTATTAAAGAAGGCCTTGGCGAGTGCTCCAATCTTAAGAATGCCTAACTGGGATTTAATCTTCCATGTGCATATTGATGCATCAAATTTTGCTATTGGGTGTGTGTTAACTCAACCTGGAGAACACAAACTAGACTACCCCATTAGCTTTGCCAGTCTCGCCAGTTGAACGATGCTGAGATGAACTACACCACTACGGAGCGAGAAGGGTTGGCAATGATATATGCAGTAAGGAAATTTCGTTATTACCTCCTTGCCACCAAGTTTGTTTTCTATGTGGATCATCAAGCATTGTTGTATCTGGTAAACAAACCATGCTCCACAGGAAGAATCACACGATGGTTATTGATTCTCCTTGAGTTTGATTTCACTGTTGTTGTGAGACCTAGCAAAAAACATGTCATGGCTGATCATTTGTCTCGCATACCTAATAGTGAAGCTCCTATGGGAGTTGATGATGACTTACCTGACACTTCCCTGTTCATGGTGGAGACAATGCCTGAATGGAGTGAGAAGATTGTTAAGTTTTTGGTTAATGGCTTTCCACCCAAAGAGCTTCGTAAAGATCTAGCTCGAAAGCTGATTAAGGAATATGAACCCTATTGCTTGATAGCCGGGACTCTTTATAAAAGAGGAAAGGATGACGTTCTTAGGCGTTGTGCCCGAGAGGATGAGTATCTATACATTTTGCAAGAGGCACATATGGGCGTAGCCAGTGGTCACTTCTCAGGAGACTTAATTGCGCGAAAGACCTTACAATCAGGGTATTGGTGGCCCACTATGTTCCAAGATGCATCACTTTTTGTGAAGGGTTGTGATGAATGCCAACGATACAAGAAACCCCAGCGGAAAGATCAGATGTCCCTACATCCAATCAAAGTAAACCAACCATTTGAAAAGTGGGGTTTAGACTTTGTAGGTCCAATTAGCCCAGCAGCCCGAAACAAACAATCTTGCTATATTATTGTGGCCACTGACTATATGACCAAATGGGCTGAAGCGAAAGCGACACGTAAGGCAGATGCAAGGACAATAGCCAAGTTCCTCTTTGAAAATATAATCACATGCTTTGGTTGTCCTTTTGAACTTGTGAGCGACAATGGTACGCATTTTATAAATGAAGTGATTAAGGAGCTCACAACAAATTTCATGATATCCCATCATAAATCTACTCCTTATTATCCGCAAGCGAATGGCCAAGCCGAGAGTACCAATAAGACCTTAATCTCTGTTTTGACAAAGACAGTTGAAGCTCATCGCACGGATTGGGATCTAAAGCTTACAACAGCTTTATGGGCCTATCGTACTGCGTACAAAGTGGCTATTAATTGCACACCATTCAAAATGGTATATGGCCAAGAAGCAGTCATGCCATGGGAGTTTGTCATTCCTAGTCTTCATACTTTATTTATTTGGATGATGCAGATAGAGGCTTAGCCTTAGGGTTAGAGCCAGGACTCTACAACATCCTCTTACCGTATCCTCAGTAGTAGTGTGGTGACTGGTAGGTAGGTTAGTGTTTTCAAGTTTTTTCTAGTTTGGATTCCTTAAACAAGTCTTTAATTTTTCACACTGATGTGCCTCTCGAGGTATAGTGCTTGTTAGTTGGTTGTACAGGTTGAAAAGTTTGAGGTGGGTTCGTTTCCAAGTCCTGAGCAATGTTCATCAAAATATATCTACATCAAATTGCGAGCATTTCTCATCGAATCAAGGAGATCTCCAAAATACAGGTGTAATTCTTCCATGCCCACTCTCCTTCGTTTTTACTGTTCGATTAATTACATGAACTATAATGCATGACCACATGGAAATTGTCAAAGCACTACTTAGTTTTTGAAGTTGCCTGACGTGTTGGTGTAAATCATTAATGAGTTTAACCTTATTGGATATATTCTTGAGAATGCATGCAGTCTTTAGTTAACCTTGGAATACGATTGTCTTAGGTCTAGGGTCAAACCATCTTAATGTTTGACACTTGGCCATGTGTGTGTTGACCTCTAAGACATAGCTTTTACCCCTTGGTCAAAGGATATAAGAACACATTATAGTTCAGGAGCGAAGATCAAAAGAAATAAATTTGCCAAAAAAAAGCCTACAATAAATGGCAATGCAAGTATATTATGTGCTCTAATGTTGGCCTATCGCCTTATTGACACTTGGTAGGCGAGGAATATTCTACTCCAGACCGATGCCTTGGGTTGGTAGGGGGTAGCCTTGCCTAAGGTAAACTAATAGATTCCTAGAGAATGCCTTGTGTTAAACATGGTACCAGGATCAATGTTAGTTTTGCCTTAGGGAGGTCGCCATTGTGTGTAAAAATTGTCACGTGCATAAAGAAATAAAGGCAAAAGGCTCCTGTAACTCTGATGTTTCGTGTGTCCCTAGGCTCGTGGTATTAACTTATTCTTAGAGTAGACACATTATGGTCATCTGTTTATTTATTAAGCTTGGTTATTTTCCTTGACTTAGGCCAGTTTTATAAACCTTGATTAACCTTTGACACCTTGCTAACTTTTGATTTACTTTCAATAATTTTAAACTCCTGTTAATTGGCTACACTAGCTCATTCATGTGACCCCTTAAACTAAGTTCTCATAGCAACATCCATTGTGGTCTAACATGCTTGAATTTATTACACTTTATATCTTTTGAATTCCAGCATACTTTCACTCTACTTCCTTGTTTTGCAAACGGTCTACCACAACAAACCCTATCGAGCTTACCATACCATAGCTTCCGAGGACGGACTCTACATCAGGAAGGGGGGCATGTTAACCTATGAGACGGACATTGAGACGTACTATGTTTTACGTCATGTAATTAATTTAAATATTCTGAGTCATGGGCCGGACTTGTCGGCACCATATGTAAAGGATAAAGGGATTGGGTGATCGCTGATGAGAGGCGCACCTTGAATATCAGCAGGATAAGGGTTAGGATCGGCCGGCCATGTATGGGCGCCCATGTGTGAACGGCTAAGTCACCTATAAGAGTCAAATGTAACCCTAAAACTCTCATTCTCATGTGTTGAATACAAGTGTGCTCTTGCCTTATCTTCTCGTTCCCCTTCTCCTGTGTATGTGAGAGAGAGAGAGAGAGATAGTGAGAGAGCGATCGAGCACTGTGTGGCGGCACGGTGGCGAGGCGATAGAGCGGCGACGGCGGCTCCTTCTTCACTGCTGCGATGGCGAGAATCCTTCACGGCGGCGGTTTGAGCGGTGAGTGACACACTGTTGCTTTCTGTTTGAGCTTGCTAGGTTTCTGGTTGTATGCTTGCAGCCATTCGTAGCTCGCATACGGTGTTCGGCAAGTCCCCAGCTCCGACTCGTGCGGCAAAAGCGCACAGCATAAAATTAAAATTAATGAGAATAACTCTTTTGAAACAAAAATAAATTCCTTTATACATCTTTCTATGCATAAAATCAATTTTGATGAAAGTAATACTTTTATAATTAAAAAAAAATCTTTTATGCATCACTTTATGCATAAAATAAATATTGGTAAAAGTAACACTTTTATAATAAAAAATACTCTAAATCTACTTAGAATTTACCCCAAAATGAATTTAGCACTCTAATTTAATCAATTCTCATTTTTTTTAACGAGAAAACAATACGAAAAGTTTAACTCTATTTATTTGATTACACATCTTGGATAAAGAAGGGCTGAATTCAATGAAGAGAAGGGGGAAGCCTTTCCATCAAGGCATAACATCCTATTTCAATTTAAAAGAAGCAAGAAATCATAAAACCATAGAATAGAATTAGAAAAAAGTAGAATTTCTTACTTATATGGAGTTTTGTGAGCTATCCTTTGGCTTGAGGGATTGAGGGTTCTACTCTTGCTTGGATCAAGAGTGGCCACCAATTCTTTGTAGAGGAAATAGTCAAAAACAAGTGAATTATGAATGAATTCAATGTTTTTGGCTCTGGGGAGGAGTAGAGTAATAGTGTATAAAACACTATTAAGATTTTACAAAGGGGGAGGCTTCTATTTATAGGAAAAAGTGAGCCTCTAACCACGCAAACTGATTCTAGAATTTTCCAGATCAGTTTGGTCACTTTTTGACCATTTTTAGGTCAGCGTAGCTTACTTTTTGGTTCTAGTTGAAACAAGTTAGAGAGAGAAAATATTCTAGAGAGAGGTTATTTAGACTTTAGATATTTTTGGATGGAAAAATATCTCTTCTTATTAAAATAAATTTCCCCAAAAAGATTTTCAGAAGGTGCATTAGAAATCAATTATAATCTGTTCACAAAAGGCCTTATCCTAGGGGTCCAAATTTTCTGAAAATTTTAAATTAAGGTTTTTAGGGGCCAATCAGATTCATCCAAATGTGTGGAGGAGATAAATAGAAGAAATAAAGAAAATACCCCCAAAAATGAGTAAACACTCACATAAGATGAAGAGTGGACTAAGGACCAAAGGAAATACTAAAAAAACGAATTTTTGACACCTAAGAGTGGGGATTCCCCCTCATGAAGGAGGTGCCTATTTCACACGTGTGGTGGAGTTTTTAATTTCCAAAAGTTGAGATATTTCATCCCTCCTCTCTCCTAATTCAAGTCTAGTTCCAAAAAGTAAGTTGAGATATTTCATCCCTCCTCTCTCCTAATTCAAGTCTAGTTCCAAAAAGTAAGCTAAATTGACCCAAAAATGGTCAAAAATTGACCAAACTGATCTAAAAATTTCTAGAATCAGTTTGCTTGGTTAGAAGCTCATTTTTTCCTATAAATAGAAGCTTCCCCCTTTGTTGAATCTTAATAGTGTTTTATGCAATGTTACTCTACTCCTCCCCATAGCCAAAAACTGTGAATTTATTAATAATTCATTAGTTTTTAACCATTCCCTCTTCTAAAGAATTGGTGGCCACTCTTGTTGCAAACAAGAGTAGATCCCTCAAACCATCAAGCCAAAGGAAAGCTCCCAGAAATTCATGTAAGTTAGAAATCCTACTTTTTCTTTATTTTTTTATAGGTCTTCTAATTTTTGTTATCTTTAAAATGATAAATTGATGCTATGCCTTGTTGGAAAGGCTTTCCCCCTCTCTTCATTCCTAAATTCAGCCTTTCTTTATCCTAGTTAAGTAATCAAATTATTAGAATTAAACTTTGCATATTGTTTCTCTTTTAAAAGTGAAATTTGATTAGTTTAGAATGCTTTAAACCATTTGGGGATAATTTTTAAGTAATTTAAGGTTAGGAAAAATTAAAAAATGGTCAGCCATACAAAGGAGGTTATGGCAAAATTTTCTTAAATTTTGTGAAATAAGTTTTATCTTTTATTATTCAAAAAGAGTAATCCCCATTGATTATGTTTTCTAAAAGTGTTATTTTCATTCTAGGCATAGAAAAATGCATAGTAGAAATATTTTTATTATAAAAGTGTTATTTTTAATAAAATTAAATTTTATGCATATAAAGATGCATATTGATTATTTTTTTAATTTTAAAAGAGTTATTTTCATGCATAGAAAGATGCATATTGATTATTATTATTTATTTATTATAAAAGAGTGATTTTCATTAGATTTAAATTCTATGCATAGAAAGATGCATATTGGTTTTTTTTAATTATTATAAAAGAGTGATTTTCATTAGATTTAAATTCTATGCATAGAAAGATACATATTGATTATTATTTGTAATTATAAAAGAGTGATTTTTAATAGTTTTTAATTCTATTCATAGAAAGATGCATATTGATTATTTTTCTTATTATAAAAGAGTGATTTACATTAGATTTAAATTCTATGCATAGAAAGATGCATATTGATTTTTTAATTTTATTTTATTATAAAAGAGTGATTTCCATTAGATTTAAATTCTATGCATAGAAAGATGCATATTGATTATTATTTTTATTATAAAAGAGTGATTTACATTAGATTTAAATTCTATACATAGAAAGATGTATATTGGATAATGTTTTTATTATAAAAGTGTTACTTTCATCAATATTGAGTTTTATGCACAAAAGAAATTTTTTTATTATAAAAGTGTTACTTTTACCGAAATTGATTCTTATGCATAAATAGATGCATAAAAGATTTTTTTAATTATAAAAGTGTTATTTTCACCAAAATTGATCTTTATGCATAAATAGATGCATAAAAGATTTTTTTTATTATAAAAGTGTTACTTTCATCAATATTGATTTTTATGCATAAAATGATGCATAAAAGAATTTTTTTATTGCAAAAGTATTACTTTTACCAAAATTGATTTTTATGCATAAAATGATGCGTAAAAGGATTTTTTATTGCAAAAGTGTTACTTTCACCAATATTGATTTTTTTAATGCATAAATAGATGCATAAAAGGATTTTTCTTTTATATAAAAGTGTTATTTCCATAGAAGTTGGATTTTATGCATAAATAGATGCATACAAAATTTTTATATCAAAATAAGAGTTCTCTTTAATCCTATGTTTAATCCCATGAATATTGGAAAATGAATAAGTAAATACTCTGTGAAGAAAAATTCTACTGTTTCATATTCTCTAGGATGGTAATGAGAAAATGCAGAAAAACTATCGAAGTCGAAATTTTAGATAAATGATTAATTTATTCCTCATAGGAATTCGTGATTAGTTTTGAATTCAGTTAAGCAAAATTCTCAATGAATGAAATTCAGTAAAGTAGTAATTAAAATATTACCCTTCGAGAAAGATAGTTCAGGGAGAACCTTTCCAAACTCAAACCCTGAATCAGACTATGACCAAGACTTAATCTTCTTCGTCAGTTTCAAGAAAAGACGATGTGACCAGTTCAAGAAAATTTCACTCAAATCACCCACCGAATCTAAAATCAAGTTAAGACCCTTGATTCTGATCTAAGGATCAAGGTTACAGAATTCAGGAAATTCTGTTGGAGTTTTAGACCTGCGATCTAGAAGTATTGGGATACGGATTTAAGATATACTCATTGTATTCAAAAGAAACTCAAAATTGAAAACTTGCATAGAAACTCTATTTTCTTAAAGGACTATCTTACGCCAGAATGCTGGAGGGAGCATTTGGTAGATGTGTTTTTCTAAGGGAAGCTCGGTTGCAACAATTGGCGGGGAGTGTTCAAAGGACGGCTCACGCGACAAAAACCTACCCAAGTCTTGACCAGCCTTGGTATGGTGAAAAATGGTGTGCTTCTGGTACGATGGGCGAGGGCCGACGAAGCGGTCTCCTTGAGTGAAGTGCCAGGACACCTAAGGAGGATCCTGGAGGGTTCTGACCAGGCGATGCACGGGATCGCGGTGCTTAGGACACCCATGCGTGTGTCGTGGAAGATATATATATGTATGATGACGAGAAAATTATTGTAATCTAGTACTGGATCTCGTTGTTGACCTGCTAGTCTCAACGGAGAGTCCAGAGTGATACTGTTTTGTGAGGAACAAGGATTGAATGGAAATTTTGAGTTATGACATCTGTAACCAATAATTGTTTGTCAATGGATTGTTTTTAAAAGTTAAAATTTAAAGAGGAGCGTGTGCGTATCTGTATTCTAAAGCAAAAGTTAAGAAAGGCATTCAATTATGGGTGGGTGAGTACTTGTCTGGTTCTACCAATTCCAGTGGTTGGGTGGTGGCTAACCCATGGGTTCGGATAGGGTTAGGCTAGAATCAGTAGAGTTTTAATAATAAAATTAATTAATAGGAATACGCTTAGAACTCGAGTAGTTAAATAAAAGCCTGAAGACTTCTCTAATGAATAGATCAACGGTTGTGCCTGATTCAATTAGGAAAAAAGCATTGATTCCTTCAAGTTAAGTCTGTAATAGTTTTCCTTCTATCTGATTTAATCAGATAGAAGGTTAGTTCAGTACCTTAACCTTGTTAGAAAAAATCGTTAAGAAAATAAAAATGGTGGAATCGTCCCCGTTTTCCGGGCATGGAAAATTTTCCCCGTCTCGGTTTTCGGAATGACCACCGGCTTAGTCTTGTGCCCGGACATTCGAGGGTGAGGCCCCGAGTGAGAAACCTTGCCCCGTGTAAGAGGAAGCTACTTCTGCTTTGCTACCATCCGGGAATCCGCCCGGTGCGCAGAGGGGGCAGTGGGATCCCACAGTTGGTATCAGAGCGCTGTTGTAAATTTAAGTAACAGCAACAAAAATTGCTTAAAATTTTAAAGTAAATCTGGGAAATAATGTTTTCACTTGTTAATATTATGTTGAATGAACTTCAAAAATTGAAAACTCATAAATTGAATTGAAAATTTATAGATGGATACCCCGAATCTATTTGGCATTCCTGAACTCTCCCAGAGTCAGGATATGTTACCCTTTGCATTCGAGCACCTCATCAACTCTGCTACGACTCGAGTAAGCAGAGTGAGACTCGCACATCATTTTGAGAGTCTTTACTTTCCTGATCCTCTTTAGTGACATCGGTATATGTGGTTCTGTGGAGGACGATGTATTAGTGTCAGTACCAGTTAGTGTCAGAGGCTCAGGCAAAAAAATTCCTTAGCCATGATTCTGATAAGGCTAGGGCTTGTTTAGCATGTTCAACTCTTTGATCATTCACCCAGGAACTTCAAAATTTCATGCCGAGTTTTTAGGCTTCTTAGCCACTTTATCCCTAGAAGTAGAATTATAGCACCTCTTTCTGTAATGAATCGTGTGTACCATGGCATGTCTCCTTTGCAGTTTCACTTCTTTATGCGTATACGATTGAGGCAGTGATTTTGGGAGCCGTGATGCTCTATGTATATATCAAAAACTTTTGATAATAAACGATGTTTTGTAAAAAAATTCCAAATTGTTTTCATGATTGTGAATATGGTTGATAAAATTATCAGAGTAAATCTTGTTTCATGATGTATGATGAAATAATTATCTATTTAAAGAATAAATCATAAAAATTAAATAATCATAAATGTGTTGTCAAAGTTAAGTTGATGAAAATCTCATTTTGTCAGAGTCATGAGGCACGCGGCCCATGCAAGGCAATCGGATCCTCTAACCAATGAGACGAAGAGTTAGATCCGGATGTTCGAAAAGCCCTGCACAGATCCCAACCTAATCCCTTCAAGGGTGAAGGGGAGCAGTTAGGTGAAGTAGTGGAAAAGTGGATTGAGGCAATGGAGGAATACTTTGATGTAACTGGCTACAATGAGAGAAGCAAGATGGCTCTCGCCAGGTTAAAGATTGTGGAAAAGGCCAGGGTCGCTCGGAGGAATCACTGCGAGACTAACCGTCTCGACTGGAATACCCAGACCTGGACCGATCTTAAAGCTTACCTCAGAAAGAGGTTTTGTCCTCCGGGCTTCCTTAAAACTAAAATGAATGAGTTCTTGGAACTAAAGCAGGATAGCCGGACAATTGAAGAGTACCATCAAGCTTTTGCCCTTCTCCTCAAATATTCCCCGCAATTGGATGAAGAGCAGCTGATGGTGGCAAGATTCATTCGAGGAATGAAGGAGCCATTGGACACCTTAGTAAAGAATGCCAAACCTGTCTCAATGGCCGAAGCAGTAAGAATGGCAAAGGACTTTGCCAAAGCCTTTGTTGTTAAGGTCCCACCAAAGCCTGCACCCTCTAATTTTAAAAGATTCCAAACCCCGGGAAGTACTTCAAACTTTCCTCCCCCAAAGAGGCAGCAAGGCCCAATTCAAAATCAGGATACTGGGAGATTCAGAAGTGAAGGAAGACCCTTCCCATAGAACACTTTCTCAGGAGCCCCACCTCTTTCAAGGATTCAGAGGGATGAGTTCAAAAGTGAGAACCAGTGTTTTGGATGCCAGGGTTTTGGTCACCAGTTGAAAGACTGCTCGACTCCTGCCATGTCAACGGGACAGGGAAGTCAGGGACCGAGAGTGCAGAGACCATCCCCTTCCTATCAGTCAAATCAGGGTCCATCTCGCCCAAATTAGAGAAATCCAAGGAGAACTCAGCTGTCTGCCTCTGTCCATAGTAACCTCAAGAACTGGGGCAACCAAAGAGAAAGAGTTCTGCCTCAGACTGCAGCAGCCAGAGCAATCACAATAGTAGAAGTAGTGGAAGAGGAAAGAGGACAGATTTATGCAGCAATTGAAAACCAAGGGCCAAACCATCAATTCTCCGTCATCCATACTCCAGCTGAGTATCAGGGTAAGCTTTTTAAGCTTTTGATTGATTCAAGCAGTACTCATTCTTTTGATTGATTCAAGCAGTACTCATTTTTTGATTTTCCCTGGATGCTTGCATAAGCTAGTCTTAGACCAAAAATCAGGGAAACCTATGCAAGTTGAATTGGCCACCAGTGGGAAGATTATTTCACTCACCTTGAGAGACAGATCGTATTCAGTTCAATCTAGATGGGAATTTAACTGACTATTAGTTCAGAGTTATACCTTTGGGAGTTTTTGATGGGATCCTGGAATGGATTGGCTCCATAAAAATCAAGCTATAAAAATCAAGCTGACATTCGCTCCTGTCATAATGGAACCATTTCCTTCCGTGACCTTCACGCAAATAAAGTTCAAGGAACCGGAATTTCAGGATCCCCAAGTCTGTAGTTAGTAAAGGCTTCTAAGTTACTAAAAGGACTTAGAAAGAAGCAGCTCATTTATGTTGTCAAAATGAATCCAGTAGACTCAAAGTTAAAAGCTAAAGAACCTGAATGGTTAAGTGATTATGATGATTTATTCCCAGCAGAATTAACAAAGATGCCTCCAATTCGAAAAGTAGATCATGTGATAGAATTGACCCCCGAAGCTTAGCCAGTAGCCCTGCGCACGTACAAAATGCCAGTTCCTAAAGCCATCAAACTCAAGGAACAACTTAGACAGCTGTTAGAATAAGGGTTTGTAAGACCCAGTGTTTCACCTTGGGGTGCGCCAGTTCTCTTTCAGAAAAAGAAAGATGGAACGCTAAGACTCTGTGTGGACTACAAAGGTCTAAATCAGCTATAGTTAAGAATAAGTATCCTATCCCCAGAATTGATGAGCTTTTGGATAGGCTAAGTGGAGCCCAAATCTTCACAAAGATAGATCTCAAATCAGGGTATTATCAGATCAAGATGAATGAGCAAGATATTCCAAAGAAAGCCATCAATACTCGGTATGGGCATTATGAACTCACTGTCATGCCATTTGGATTGACAAATGCCCTAGCTACGTTCAATCGATTAATGCAAGATATTCTCAGAGAATACTTGGATGATTTTGTTCTTGTTTTCTTTGATGATATTCTGATTTACTCAAAGAATGTAGTTGACCATGAAGCTCATGTCAGAAAGGTCTTGAGACTCTAAGGAAGCACCAACTCTTTGCAAAAAAGAGTAAATGCACTTTCTCTACCGACCATGTTGAATACTTGGGCTTTCTGGTATCCAAAGATGAAATTTCTCCAGATTTCGCAAAAGTCCAAGCAGTCATAGATTGGCCTGAACCAAAGACAGTGAAAGAAGTCAGAGGATTCTTGGGATTGACTGGTTGGTATATAATTTTTATACCAAAGAATGCTCTCATAGCTTCCCCCCTGACTAATCTTCTCAAGACGAATATCCCGTTTTAATGGTCTGCCAAGTGCCAGAGTGCTTTTGATAAGCTGAAGACCGCCTTGGTATCCAATCCCATTCTGAAGTTGCCAGATTTCTCTCTACCCTTTGAGGTAGTATAACTGATGCCAGTGGTTTTGCCCTAGGAGGTGCACTCATATGCAAGAAAGTCATGCACTGGCCTATGAATCCCAAAAACTCAGAACGCATGAGAGGAATTATGCTATCCACGGCCTAGAACTACTTTCAGTAGTATATGCCCTGAAGTTGTGGAGACATTACCTACTGGGTCAAAGATTCACTTTGATGAGACAGATCATCAGAGCTTAAAGTAGATCTTCACTGAGAAGGATCTCAACATGCGCCAAAGAAGGTGGATGCAGACCCTGCAGGAATTTGATTTTCAAATCAAGTACCGCCCAGGCAAAGAAAATGTGGTAGCAGATGTCCTCAGCACAAAAGCCTCCTTGCTTGCAATTACTGTAGTGTCAAATCCTTTGGTTATTGAAGCAAGAGAGAAGATCTTGCAGGATAGATTCTTTGGCCCTATTGCTACCCTACTTATGCAGGAAAGCAAAACTCCACAGGAGTTGAGCCGAGTTTAAGGGTACAGCCTGGATGATGAAATTATGTATTATAATCGCAGGTTATGCAGTCCCAATGATGAGGGAACTAAGTGTCAAATTCTGAATGAAGCCCATGACAACCTTATTGTAGGACATCCAGGTTTCATCAAAACCTAGATGTATGTGAAGAAAAGCTTCTTTTGGCGGCCTAGTCTAAAAAAGGATATGTTTAATCATGTACGTCAATGTCTGATCTGTTAGAAAGTCAAGGCCGAGAGAGTAAAAATGCCTAGGAAGCTACTACATCCATTAGATATCCCACAGTTGAAGTGGGAATGCATCAGTATGGATTTTATTACTAGATTACCCTCAGTGCAATCAGGTTACAACTCCATCTTTGTGGTAGTTGATAGACTAACCAAAGTTTCCCATCTAATTCCAGTAAAAGAAACCTACACTACATTGGATGTGGCCAGAGTGTTTCTCAAAGAAATCTTCAGATTGCATGGCCTACCCAGAAGAATAGTAAGTGATCGAGACCCCAAATTCATGTCAGGATTTTGGACTGCATTTTTTGAAGTAGTAGGAACTTTCTTGGATTTCAGCACAGCTTACCACCCCGAGACCAATGGTCAAACTGAAAGGGTGAACCAAGTAATTGAAGATATACTTCGATCATGCTGTGGTGGCAGGGAACCCAAGAAGTGGCTAAGCTATCTGCACCTAGTCGAGTTCGCCTACAATGCTTCTTATCACAGAAGTATTGGGATGAGCCCTTTCAAAGCTTTGTATGGACAAGATTGCTTAACTCCATTAACTTGGTGATGTCCAGACAGATGCTTGATGACATGCAGCAATAGCTTGGTGATGTCCAGACAGATGCTTGATGACATGCAGCAATAGATGTAGTCAATTCGCAAAGAAATAAAAGCTACTGAGGATAGACAGAAGCAGTATGCAGATAAGAAGAGGATAGATAGAAAATTCAAAGAAGCAGATATGGTCTTCATTCGAGTACGCCCCAAAAGAAGTTCTCTGAGAAAGAAGCCGAACTGTTGCGGGATTACCCCCAGTTTGCGAGATGAGGACATCTCACGTTTTTCAAGTGGGAGAGAATGTAAGATTCCTCCCTAGCCTCTCAAGATGTCCACTATCTTCCCCTATAATCAAATCCCTCTTCAGAAATATAAAAGATCTTGTTTTTACCTATTTTGGCTTAGAGAGAGAAAATATTTTAGAGAGAGATTATTCAGATTTTAGATATTTTTAGATGGAAAAATATCTCTTTGTATTAAAATAAATTCCCCCGAAACAAAAGTTCAAAAAGATTTTCAGAAGGTGCATTAGAAATCAATTATAATCTGTTCAAAAGGCCTTATCCTAGGGGTCCAAATTTTCTGAAAATTTTAAATTAAGGTTTTGAGGGGCCAATCAGATTCATCCAAATTTGTGGAGGAGATAAATAGAAGAAATAAAGAAAATACCTCCAAAAATGAGTAAATACTCACATAAGATGAAGAGTGGACTAAGGACCAAAGGAAATACTAAAAAAATGAATTTTTGACACCTCAGAGTGGGGATTCCCCCTCATGAAGGAGGCGCCTATTTCACATGTGTGGTGGAGTTTTTAATTTCTAGAAATTGAGATATTTCATCTCTCCTCTCTCCTAATTCAAGTCTAGTTCCAAAAAGTAAGCTAAATTGAACCAAAAATGGTCAAAAATTGACCAAACTGATCTGGAAAATTCTAGAATCAGTTTGCTTGGTTAGAAGCTCACTTTTTCCTATAAATAGAAGCCTCCCCCTTTGTTGAAGCTTAATAGTGTTTTATGCACTATTACTCTACTCCTCCAGAGCCAAAAATTGTGAATTTATTAATAATTCATTAGTTTTTGACCATTCCCTCTTCTAAAGAATTGGTGGCCACTCTTGTTGCAAACAAGAGTAGATCCCTCAAACCATCAAGCCAAAGGAAAGCTCCCAGAAATTCATGTAAGTTAGAAATCCTACTTTTTCTTTATTTTTTTAATGGTTTTCTAATTTCTGTTATCTTTTCCTACTAGGAAACTAAAAGTTAACAACCTATTATTTGAAGGATGAGTTGTTTGTAACCCTTACTGAAGAGGCAATTGAGAGGTAAGGGTGGTGTGGATGGATCTTGGAGAGGTTTTGCTAATGAGATGGAGGAAATTATCAAGAGAGTAGGAAAACTGAGGGCAGAAGAGAAGAGACAAGAAGGGAGGATTGAGTGAGCTAATGGAGAAATTGCAAGGGAAGAGGTAGAGGGGGGGGGGTCTATCTGAAGCTGAGGTTAACCAATATATTTGGTGTTAGGATCAATTGAGGAAAAAGGATGACAAGTTGGCTAGGGAAGGGGAAAGGGGGGGATCGGTGGAGAACTTTCAATAATAAGAGGAAACCTGCCAGGTATTTATTAAGATTGGCTAAGGAGAAAGGGGACAAGGAAGTGATAGGACAGATTAGGGATGAGAGGAGTCAAGAGATTACATATATCAAATAGATAGCTCAGAAATGGGTTGAGTTTCTAGGAGATACCTTGAGCCTGAAGGAATACATCTCTCAAAGGAGGTTTTAGGCGCAGAGGGATGGAGACTAATAGAGCTAGGTGGTTTGGAGAGAGAGGTGGAGGTGGAAGAATGCTGGACTACCCTACAGAAACTGGGGAAGGAGAAATCTCCTGGGTGGGATGGTTTGACTGCCTCTTTTAAGTTTCATTTTCCTAATTGGAAGGAGGTGATGGTATTGATGATGTGGGATGGATGTACAAGGGCCATAGGAAATTCTTTGTTTAGTTTAGTTTTATGGTGGTTGTAAGGTGAAAAAAGAAAAAAGAACCTTGCCTCTATAGCCCTTCACCTCCCAAACTTGGAAAATACAAACACAACGGAGGCACCACCAGCCCACCGGCTGGAACACTTCTCACTCTTCACCACCCACCCACACCAGAAAGACAGTTGATTATCCAGCAAAAAAACATACACAACACCATCCACACTGTATAAACTCAGCAATTACACCAAACCAGGACTCTGGCCAGGATTTACTGCCAAGGGAATACACCCTTGCGTCTGACAACCAAGCCTCTGTCTCCCGGTCTCTGCTCTCACTTCAGAGGGCGCCCCACCAGCAACCCTCAACTCTCTGGTCTTCTCCCTGCATCCGGCCCATCCACCAGTCTTCGGCACTACCAGCCACCGCTGCAGCTGCTTTACGTGCCAGTGACACTCGAGACGGCCTCCAACTCTGCACTGTGCTCTAGGCTCTCTCTCGTCAGCATCCACTCTCTGCCTGCAATCATCGCCCACACAAAACCAGCGCCCCACCAGCTAACCCTCAACTCAGCAGCTCTCACTCTCTGTGTGTCGTGACCAGCAGCTTCGCCAACCACAGAGCCTCTGCACAATCTCTTTAGCACCAACACCAACTACTCAACGCAGCACTAACAAAAAACCACCTTCCTTCAATCTCTCTCTGCACTCCAGAGCCACAGCTCTCGCACTTCACACAGGCAGCCCTTCCCTCGACAGTTTGCACAGCCACCTTCCTTGCTCTGTCACCCGGTCTCTATAGGTTTCGGTGTCGTCCAGCTTCTCTGCAGCTGCTAGTCTCACCTGCGTTACCAGATGCCACACCAGCCCCACTGCTTGCTCTCCACACTCAGTTCATCTCTTGGCGCCTCCCCAGTCGCCTGCACTTCCTCTGTCTCGCTGACGACCAGCCTTTCGCACACGGTAGTTACCTGAAGCGGGCCTCTCTCAAGCTGTCTTCTCACACCAGGGGCATGCTCGCTCCAGACTCTCTCCCGCTAGGAGGTCTCCCTTCACAAGGCCACCTTCTTCTACGTCTTCGCCTCAGCACCTGGTGCTTCACACACGCGAGAACCCACAGCCCTTTCGCCTCTGCACCATCACTATTGAGGCGACCACTATCCCTCCAGGCTGCACCAGTCTCCACGCCAACTCCTTCGCTTACCCGCCAGGCGTCCTTCACCAGAGAGGCCGTCACTTCCTTTGCTCTGGTCCCGTCGAATCCCCAGCCAGCTTTTCTGTCACCAGGGACTGCCCCAGCAGCCCTTCAAACCTGCATAGGCCAACTTCCTTTGCGCCTGGCCTCTATCTCTGCAGCATCACCAGAGCCAGGAGTTCTCTACAAGGCGGCTTCCCAGCTTTCTTCATGCCTCAGTCTCCCGAGCGCCAATCCACCTCTTCGCCAACCCGTCAGCCCAGTCGACCAGCAGCTTCGCCCTCTTGCCTGCTTGCGTAGCCAACTGCAGCTCGTCACCTGCACAAGGCGACTGCCCTTCCCACTGTGTGTGCCTGCAGCTCTTCTTGCCAGCTCTTCAGAGTCACCCTCGAGCACCAGGCGGCTCCTATCCATGCTTCTCAGAGCACCTGCGCTTCCACTGTTGAAGCGACCCTCCTCTTCACCACTTGCTAAGTGCCTCTGCAGGGCGTCCTTCCAGGCGGCAACTCCCCACCTCATCTCGCCTCTCTGCTACAACAACACCCGCCAGCTCTTACAGCCCGATGTCACAGCTCCTTCGCCTCTGGTCCCGTCGAATCCCCAACCAGCTTTTCTCTCACCAGGGACTGCTCCAGCAGCCCTTCAACTTCAGTCGCCTTCACACACCTTCGCCTGTCTGCAGAACCTGGGGGCCTCTTCTCTAGGCGGCCACCTCTTCTTTTTCCACTCTACACAGCCGCCTTCCACGCCTTCGCCAACTTTCTTGAACATCTGCTGGCAACGAATAAGGCCTCCACGTAGCTATTCCCAAGCTTGCCATACTATTTAATGTATATATATTTTTTTATTTTTTCCCCAAGCCTCAATGATGGCCACACACTAATGCTAAAAGAGCCCCTCCTTCCTTATGCTTTGGATCATCACGCCGCGCCCACAACCTTCCTTCCAGCGCCAGAGCTGCAATATCTGCCCATAGCTCATAATCATCGGCACCTCTCCTCACCAAAATACGACCAATTCCATCGGTGCCATGCACTGCCGGCCATCTCCACATGCTTGCTAAAAATGGAGCGCCATCTTTGCATCCAGAATCAGCCCAATTTGACCAACCATCATCACATTCGGGGTTCCCGTAACACTTTCACGTGCAGGCATCACCATCAGCTCGTAAAAAAAACCATAAAACCACCCGCACACCACACTGTTGCAATAAAAACTCCCAAATCTCTAGTATCTGTTTCCAAAAAAAATGACACGCATACCAGCTCACTGCAAAACCACCTGGTCTATACATTTGCCAGGACATTCGGGCAAAGTTTATTCGCAAACCAAGCATCCCATATGTACACAGACCAAAAACACCTTTCAGATTTTTACCTGACATACTTTGCCCAACCCCTAGCCTGCTGAATCATTCATGATCAGCAGCAAGTATATGACCACGTTTCCCTCCGTCAATCCTTTGAGCATCATACAATGTAACCAACACATCTCTATTCCATGTGATCAAAGAGACACTGTCATCTTCCACAGGCATAATTTGCCATCCCACATCCCACCACATAACATAAGAACTTTTGGAAACAAAGCTCCTGACATACACACCATCCTGTCTCATTTCAAGCCCAAAATCACTGATGTAGTGCAGCAATTCCTGTTGAGGGTAATAACTGATAAAGGCTTCATCAAGAAAAACCTGCTGTGTACATCCATTTTCTTGTCCATCAACATAAGAAGGATCACCATCAAAACCAGCCACCACAGGCAAAACAAACTCCCTTTCAAAAGGCACCATTGCCAAAGCATCCACTTCAGTTCCTTTATCAAGACTAATAAGAAATTCATCTATCACAGCATCCATAGACTCATCCATAGCATCAACCTCATTCATAGTCTGCTAGTGTTTCTCCTCTTTCATAGCATCAATTCTGGTCATGGCTTTCTTAACATTAATGTACATTTGATCATCCAACTCCAACTCAGGTTCATCATCCTGTAGACTTTCTATATCCCACTCATCCCACAAAGGTTCATCAAAAGGCTTTAAAGCAGACTCTTTCACATCACATGCATACCTTTGCTCATGATTCACTTGTACCTCCTCGCATTCTTCCTGTATGGCCTCTTCTTGTTGAGCAACCTCATCACTAAGCACTTCTTCATCAATAACCAGGGCATCCATCTCTGCATCCTCCTCACTGGATGAAGCATCCTCTGTCCCCTCACTAGTAGTGGTGCTAGTGGTCGTATCATCAACACTCGAATCAGCTTCACTTTCCTCTTCATCATGAACAGGCTTCTGGTTATCCATGTTAAACTGCTTTTTATCCCCTCTCCTGTCATACAGAGTAATGACTCCTTTCCTCCAATCCTGAACAATCTTCACCGCTCTCAACCATGGTCTTCCCACCAAAATGATGGGGAATGCACCCATTCCTGCAGGCATAACATGACAATCCACAAGCACCTTTACATCAAAAGCCTGCAATTCTAACTCCTTAATCATACCTAAGCATTTGACCTTTTGATGATTGGCCAACCAAATACGAAAACCAGACGCTTCAGTAAAATTAAGACCAAGTCTCTCCACAGCAGCTAGTGTGATTACACAAATTTGTGCACCACCATCTATGTATGCCTCTCCCAGATTCTTCCCTTTGTACCATACAATCACCACAGGACATATATCAGGCAACTCCTGAACAGATAAAACAGTCACTATTCCTCTGGCAGGCTCCTTCTCTCTCGGATTTACAAGTCCTTTCCACTGATGCTTCAATTTGGGAGCTAACTCTATCAATTGCCCAAAAGTAATATTAGCTTTCCTTCCAGCCATGTCCTCCTGTAGATTGTAGCTATCCTGCCCAACCCCCAAAATCAGTTACCTGAAACTTCCTACGAGACTTCCGCTTCTGCTTGACCTTTACATCCCCTCCTTCTTTCACTTTACCTTTCTTCTTGCTAGGTCCTGCAGCATCCCTGCTTTCCCTTTCCTGTGGCATCCGTTTCCCCAAAGGCATCACATCTGCTTCTGTCTCCTTCGTCTTCTCAAGGGTGACCACATCTATCACCTTAGTTTTACCCTTCTCCTCATTTGTCAATCCACTGGCCCCTGCTTCACCTTTAATTTCAATCCCATAATCATTTTCCCTATTGGGAATCTGAGAGGGTAAGGGATACATATCACCCCCATTCGCTTAGGCTTATCACAATCTGTACTTAGATGTCCAAGTTCACCATAATTCCAACATGTAGGAATAAACCGTCTACCCCTGCCAAAACCACGGCCACTTCCATAACCTGTCTGACCTTCAACTCCTTCCTGATTATAGCCTCTGCCTCGGCCACGTCCACCACTTGTGTTCTCCATCATTTTCAAACTCAGATTCTTCATACAATCCACCATTTGCCTCATGTCCTATTTAAGCCCTTCATCAGAAGCTGTAATAGCTGGAGGTGGTACCTTTGTCCCCTGTGGTATGGCATTATTCACCTGTGCTTCTATTGGTTGCACTCTTTCCAGCATGGTTCTCATCGGTATCGCTTCTACCCTTCTCATTTCAAGCCTCACTGCCACTGGAACCATCCCCAGCTGGTTCATCCGTTGCAATTTCCAATCCTTTGATTTGGCTATCTCCACAGCATCCTCATAAGACCTGGGCTTCTTTAATTCAACCTTCCAGCAAATGCCACCCTTCAATCCTGCAATAAAACGATCCTTCTTCATCATGTCCGGAGGTACCTGATCATCCCCCAAAGCCCTGCACAAAGTCTCCCACAGCAAAGAGAATTTCTTCACATAATCATCAATTGGCTCCAATTCGCCCTGTGTCAATCCCTGCACTTCATGCCAAACTCTATCTGGATCCTCAATCTTCTTAAACATGTTCAAAAGTGCAGTCTTCAATCCATCCTCAGTCATCAGAATGCGTGGCTCAGCATCCTTTAACGACTCTTCAAAAGTTCTGGACCATGCCCTCGCATCTCCCTTCAAACATATATTCAGCAGCCGCAATACCTGTGCTGGCTCATTGATGTGGTTGCTTATGCATGCAACCTCCATCCTTTCCAGAAAATCTGCCACATCTTCATTAGGACCACCAAAAAACTCTGGATACGACATCATTTTAATCCCCAAGCTTCACTTCAAATCCCAAGAAAAACTGGAAACACCTTCCTTCAATCTCCTACTCTGGGGCATACACCCTCGTAAGAGAAATCCCTGAGCTATCCTCAGTGGGGGCACTAGAAGAATGTGAGGTGAAAAAAGAAAAAAGAACCTTGCCTCTATAGCCCTTCACCTCCCAAACTTGGAAAATACAAACACAACGCGGAGGCACCACCAGCCACCGGCTGGAACACTTCTCACTCTTCACCACCCACCCACACCAGAAAGACAGCTCAAAACCACGATAGACAGTTGATTATCCAACAAAAAAACATACACAACACCATCCACACTGTATAAACTCAGCAATTACACCAAACCAGGACTCTGGCCAGTTTTACTGCCAAGGGAATACACCCTTGCGTCTGACAACCAAGCCTCTATCTCCCGGTCTCTGCTCTCACTTCAGAGGGCGCCCCACCAGCAACCCTCAACTCTCTGGTCTTCTCCCTGCATCCGGCCCATCCACCAGTCTTCGGCACTACCAGCCACCACTGCAGCTGCTTTACGTGCCAGTGACACTCGAGACGGCCTCCAACTCTGCACTATGCTCTAGGCTCTCTCTCGTCAGCATCCACTCTCTGCCTGCAATCATCGCCCACACAAAACTAGCCACTCCTCTCTTCAGAAGGCGCCCCACCAGCTAACCCTCAACTCAGCAACTCTCACTCTCTGTGTGTCGTGACCAGCAGCTTCGTCAACCACAGAGCCTCTGCACAATCTCTTCAGCACCAACACCAACTACTCAACGCAACACCAACAAAAAACCACCTTCCTTCAATCTCTCTCTGCACTCCAGAGCCACAGCTCTCGCACTTCACACAGGCGGCTCCCTTACTGCCCTTCCCTCGACAGTTTGCACAGCCACCTTCCTTGCTCTGTCACCCGGTCTCTACAGGTTTCGGTGTCGTCCAGCTTCTCTGCAGCCCCGCTAGTCTCACCTATGCTACCAGCTGCCACACCAGCCCCATTGCTTGCTCTCCACACTCAGTTCATCTCTTGGCGCCTCCCACCGACGTCCAGCCTTTCGCACACGGCAGTTACCTGAAGCGGGCCTCTCTCAAGCCGTCTTCTCACACCAGGTGCCTGCTCGCTCCAGACTCTCTCCCGCTAGGAGGTCTCCCTTCACAAGGCCACCTTCTTCTACGTCTTCGCCTCAGCACCTGGTGCTTCACACGCGAGAACCCACAGCCCTTTCGCCTCTGCACCATCACTGTTGAGGCGACCATTATCCCTCCAAGCTGCACCAGTCTCCACGCCAACTCCTTCGCTTACCCGCCAGGCGTCCTTCACCAGAGAGGCCGTCACTTCCTTTGCTCTGGTCCCGTCGAATCCCCAGCCAGCTTTTCTCTCACCAGGGACTGCCCCAGCAGCCCTTCAATCCTGCATAGGCCACCTTCCTTTGCCTGGCCTCTATCTCTGCAGCATCACCAGCCAGGAGTTCTCTACAAGGCGGCTTCCCAGCTTTCTTTGTGCCTCAGTCTCCCGAGCGCCAATCCACCTCTTCGCCAACCCGTCAGCCCAGTCGACCAGCAGCTTCGCCCTCTTGCCTGCTTGCGTAGCCAACTGTAGCTCGTCACCTGCACAAGGCGGCTGCCCTTCCCACTGTGTGTGCCTGGGCTGCAGCTCTTCTCGCCAGCTCTTTAGAGTCACCCTCGAGCACCAGGCGGCTCCTATCCATGCTTCTCAGAGCACCTACGCTTCCACTGTGAAGCGACCCTCCTCTTCACCACTTGCTACAGCGCCTCTGCAGGGCGTCCTTCCATGCGGCAACTCCCCACCTCGTCTCGCCTCTCTGCTGCAACAACACCCGCCAGCTCCTACAACCTGATGTCACAGCTCCTTCGCCTCTGGTCCCGTCGAATCCCCAGCCAGCTTTTCTCTCACCAGGGACTGCCCCAGCAGCCCTTCAACTTCAGTCGCCTTCACACACCTTCGCCTATCTCTGCAGAACCCGTGGGCCTCTTCTCTAGGCAGCCACCTCTTCTTTTTCCACTCTACACAGCCGCCTTCCACGCCTTCGCCAACTTTCTTGAACATCTACTATGGCAACGAATAAGGCCTCCACGTAGCTATTCCCAAGCTTGCCATACTATTTAATGTATATATATTTTTTATTTTTTCCCCAAGCCTCAATGATGGCCACACACTAATGCTAAAAGAGCCCCTCCTTCCTTATGCTTCGGATCATCACGCCGCGCCCATAACCTTCCTTCCAGTGCCAGAGCTGCAATATCTGCCCATAGGTCATAATTATCGGCACCTCTCCTCACCAAAATACAACCAATTCCATCGGTGCCATGCACTGCCGGCCATCTCCACACGCTTGCTAAAAATGGAGCGCCATCTCTGCATCCAGAATCAGCCCAATTTGACCAACCATCATCACATTCGGGGTTCCCGTAACACTTTCACGTGCAGGCATCACCATCAGCTCGTAAAAAAAACCATAAAACCACCCGCACACCACACTGTTGCAATAAAAACTCCCAAATCTCCAGCATCTGTTTCCAAAAAAAATGACACGCATACCAGCTCACTGCAAAACCACCCGCCGGTCTATACATTTGCCAGGGCATTCAAGGCAAAGTTTATTCCCAAACCAAGCATCCCATATGTACACAAACCAAAAACACCTTTCAGATTTTTACCTGACAGTGGTCTCATAAATTTACTCCCCATTTAGCTCAGTTGGATGTAAAAATAACTAGAAGGTTCAATACTAAGGGGCTAAGATGGATTGGAGACTGTTGGGATAGATCCTAGGATGGGTGGAAAGAGTTGGGATAGATCATTTGGGTTACATCAGATGGACTTGCATATCATAAGACAAGATCTAGAGGAGATTGGGAAGGGCTGGGTTTCTACTACCTTTAATGAGGCTTGTTGGTTGAAGGATTGGACATGGATTGATGGGGCCAAGCTAGGGAGGGTGACCACCAAGTTTTTGTATAAGGAGATGAATGTGATGTATTGTAACAAAATCTAGAGAGTAAGAGCGAGATGAATGTGATGTATTGTAACAAAATCTAGAGAGCAAGAGCGAGATGAATGTGATGTATTGTAACAAAATCTAGAGAGTAAGCTAGAGTTCAAATACTTGGAAAGAAGAGGTGGAGATGTTGTGGGGTATGGATATACCCCACAACAATCTAGAGAGTAAGGTGGAGTTCAAATACTTGGAAGAAGAGGTGGAGATTGTTGTGGGGTATGGATATACCTTTGAAGGCATAAACCTTGGAAAGAAGAGGTGGAGATGTTGTGGGGTATGGATATACCCCACAACAATCTAGAGAGTAAGGTGGAGTTCAAATACTTGGAAGAAGAGGTGGAGATTGTTGTGGGATATACCTTTGAAGGCATAAACCTTTTTGTGGAGAGTCTGTATGTGGGATATACCTTTGAAGGCATAAACCTTTTTGTGGAGAGTCTGTATGTGGGATCCTCCCCTTGGATACAAATTGGTACATAGAAACTTTACTTCTGGGGTGTGTCCCAGATGTGGATATGCAGTTGAGGATGGTAGAGATGCTTTTTGGGGATGCCCTACTATTAGAGGGCTATGAAGCAGAATTGATAAATGGGTATTCTCTAGCATAGGGGTAAAGGGGTCTTGGGGGGCTGGTTGATGGGGAGACTAACAGAATCAGAGGGGGAAATTAATCTATTTTTCAACCTTTTTAGATATAGTTGTCTCTGGGAGATTTGGACCTCTAGAAACTGGCTAGTATTTCAAAAGGGGTTGGATGCTGTAGAGTTGATGTATAGATGTGTGCATTAGTGTTGATATGTATATTACGTAAATAAGATGAATGACAATATACATGTAGAGGTAGTGTAGGCTCTACAATTTGGGATAGGAAAGAAAGCTTGCAAAAGTTTGGACCTAATACTTGAAGATGGTATCTGAAGGAGAAGCAAATGGTTCATACCTTTATGGCCTTGATAGAGAATCCTATTGGTATGAGACACGATGTGAATATTTGGACTAAGAAGGAGTTCATGGAGGAATAGACTCTTAAAGGATGCACTACTACTGCCTTGCAGCTGGAGTATTACATTTCTTGGGAGCATTCATCTTTTGTCTGGGAGGAGGAGAGGTGGAATCAACTCTATGGTTTACTTAATAGTGAGCTATGATTTGATAAGATATGAGTGGTTTCTGGAAAAAGTAGACTGTTGTATATGCTTCTACATAGTTTATAAATATAATTATAATTATGTTCCCCAAAAAAGAATCCCTATGTCATTTGAAACCTACAAGATTGAAAAAAAGAGTTATTTCAAAAGTTAGCATCACGCACTAAAATTTCTAAGATAAAAATTTATCATCACAAAGAAAAGAGCTCTGAAAAATCACAATTTCTATTCACAATAATTTTCATGTAATATGCCTATTCTAACATAATTTATCATCACAAATAGCTTTATATCAATCTCCATGGGTTTAACCCCACTGCTGATATACACTCAACCATGCTAAATGCCTTCATAATTTCTCTTGCGTACTTTTGTCAAGAAATAAAGATTCCATTTAACTCTTGCCAAACCTCTATCCCCAAACAAATTCATAAGCCCAAGGTTTATCATATCAAACTTTGAACTCAACATCTCCTATGTTTGTTGGATCTTCTCTTCATGGTTTCCCATCATAATAAGGTTATCCATGTATAGGAAAATGATCATATACCTAATATATCTACCCTACTCAGAGAAAATATGCAAACTTAAATTTAACAAGAATTTAGAAAGACCAATACTTATAAACAAATAATCTATCCTCGTTGTTGGTACCGTGCTCAAGGGGCCTGTTTTAGCTCATATAATGCCTTTCGGAATGTGCACACTTTGTTTTTAGAATCGAGTATCTCAAACCCAAGTGGCTACACCACATAAACCTTCTTGTTGAGATGGCCATGCAGAAATGCTAACTTCACATCCATTTGTAATACTAGCTAGTTCTTCCCATGAGCGGCCAAGGCTAGTACTTTGCAAAGTGCAAATAGTGGTCAATCTAACTGTTGAGGGGATGAATGTCTCCTAAAAGTCAAAACCTTCAACCTCTGCAAAACCCTTTCCACCATCAGACTTGTATTTAATCTTCCAAACCCACTTGGTGCCAATAACCTTCCATTTTGTAGGATGATCCACAAGATCCCAAGTGTGGTTTCTCACAATTGAGTCAAATTTCAACTCCATGTCCCCCCTCTAGTGTAGATCTACTAATGCTTCCTCTAAGATGGCTACTATACTTCAAGGCCATATTAACAATGTGAGCAAAGGCCCTCTTCTTCTCCACTTTTTGCTGTTGGAATGCCACTTGGTTCTGGATAAATCAAGAACATGCACAAAACAATGACAACTAAAACATTATAAAATATGTAACCGAGGGTTTCTTACCTAAAAAGCTTCTTTAAGGTGTCCTCTTCATCACTAACTTTATGTAAATCCTATTAAGGATATGCACTACATTGTTAACTGCCTCAACCCAAAAAGAATTTTGTAACCCTTTGCCTTTGAGAATACTCCACACCATCTCCACCACTGTGCAATTCTTACACTCTGGAACCCCATTTTGTTATAGAGTATGAGCAACATCAAATATATCTTGATCCCATGCTCCTTACAATAGGCATCTAAACTCGATGTGAATTCTCCTCCTCGATCTGTTCAAAACTTCTTTACCCTCTTTCATGTCTTATTCTCTACCAAGTTATACAATATTTTGAGCTTTCCAAAATCTTCATCCTTATCCCAAAGAAAATACTCCCACATCTTCCTATAAAGCAAAAGATGGATCAACATAATACAAAGCACGGAATTATAAAAAGAAGTGCAGAGTTAACAATATTACTACTTGCAAAAAACTTGATTGCAGACTGATGACATCTGCCCAGTTGTGTGCTCCATGTAAGGAGCTTTAAGGATGATCTAGATAGACTTTGGATGGAGGATGTCTTGCTTACAAGAGGGCTTAAACATGATGAGCTTGATGATTAACTAAGGCTGCCAAACTAAGGGTCGACATGGATGTACATTGACCACATCATTCGATTGGGACCATATCAGACTCTACAGCACGATCTTGTGGGTGACTTTTGTGCAGCTCCCATGACAATCTGATACTGCATATGAATCCTCAAACTAGTCTCGTAACACCTAAGAATAGTGTGTCCTTGGTTGTCCGTTTGTTGTTCGGTACTCACTAATGGTCACATAGCCCGCATAAGCATGCATCCTTCTTATAGAGAGTCACAAGTGTACATAAGTCATCTCCTAGCCATTTGGACACACTTGGCATCCATACATTGTCTAAACATGGAACATTCGGGTGCCCAGATGCTCACCACAATGGCTACTCCTTATAAATGGAACCTTAAAAAATAGAGCACGTCTGTCACCCACAAAAACAACATGAGTGTGGAGCATTTCCAACTATATATATACATATATACATACACACACACACACACACATCTGTGTATATATAATAGATAGATATAAATATATATATATACATATGTATATGTATATGTATATGTATATTCATATGTGTGTGTGTGTGTGTGTATGTATATATATATGTATGTATGTATGCATATATGTATATATACATACATACATACATACATACATATCTATGTATATATATATACATACATATCTATGTATATATATATACATACATATATATGTATATATATATACATATATATGTATGTATGTATGTATGTATTGGATGTGCTTTGTGTCATGTAGAATGTAATTTTGATAGATAGCACATGACTATCTTCGTCATAGATGATTGTCCTTTACATTTTCCATTTGATACAGGTTTATCCTCGCCTCCGATAGTGATTTTTGACATTGGCCATTTTACACAAGGGGTTCTAGAGCCATTGTCTTGGCGAGTGCACGACGTGGATTTCCATTTGACCCAGGGGATTACATGGTTGTCTCTATCTCTTGCATGCATTTGGTGGATCAAATGAGGAGGCATAACAATGATTTTGCTTGTTGGAAATTCCTATAAACCACTATTAGAGAGCTTCATACTACTTGGAGATCATGGAACTTGCATTTGGAAATGTTGGTAAAGGAGGTACCATCAAGTTGGTAAAGGAGGTACCATCATGGAGAGAAAGTTTGGGGTTGTTTTGCATGCTTAAGATGGAGTTTTTGGTCATGAGAAGAAATTTTCAACCGTGGATCATTTCAGGATGCTTTCACATGAGTCACTTACTACTTCCCTCCACTATAAAGATTCATAATGTGTTTCATGTATCTCATTTGAAGGCATATATTGGTGTTAACCCAATTCTAGGGTTAACAAGAGCTACTGCCATTATCTTACATCAAGGAGTCATGGTAGATACACCAAAGGGTCATATATTCAAGATATAAAGCAATGGCGTCCAAAGCTACAACTTGGACGGGCGCCTGTAATGGTGTGACGGAGTATTTATGCAATTCCCGATTCAAAAGCATGTGGTAGCAAGTTAGGATGAAGTCCTAAGTTCATGGATATATTATGAGAGTAGTCATTGTAATATCTTATGAGCCTAAAGTGCTTGGTCGGCCATAGTTTAAGTGAGTGTGAACACTTATGGCCATGTATATAAGTGAATATCTCTCATAATACAGGATACTCTCCCATTGTGCAATTGAGTCTTGCTCTTGTTAATCCTCTTGCTAATCTCTCTCCCTAATGCATGCTAGTGAGTGTGTGTGAGTGAAGTGAGGTGAGAGAAGGGATGAGTACCCGTAGTGCAACGTGGTGGTGTGACAACGCTCGCATCGCGAGAGGCGCGATGGAATTGCTTCTCAAGGAGTTGTAGAGCTTGGAGACCTCAAGGGTTACAAGCTCGGCCATTGGAAAGATCCTCATGATAGTTGCGATTCACCAGGTAATCTCTTTTTGGATATGTTTCAAGGAGGGTTAGGGTGAGCCATAACATTTTTGGCACCGCTGCCGGGAAACCATCCCTTGGCTTTTTCTATCATTTTTCCTCTAATCTACGCATAACCCATTGCCCATTATATTGATTAATGGTTTTCCATGAAAAAGATGTAAACTTGATGGTGATTTGTTTGAGATTTGTAGAATAGCTGTCTTTTTTGTTTTTGAAAAGAATGCCTTTTACTTAATTTTTAGCTTAATTTGTTGTTATTATGGTTTTTCATGTTCTTAGGGCTTGCATATAGTTTATATTAGGCTTAGTTTGCATCCATTGCATCAAACAATGCAATAGAATGCAACTTTTAGTGAATGTTAGCTCTCTTTAGCATTAAACATAGAACTAAGATCATTAATTTTAGTTTAATTATGTGTTTGTTGTTGAAATTGTTTAGACTAGAGTGTTAGCAAGCATTAGGAGTAGCTTAATCTTTCAAAAAATTTCTTAAAACCATAAACTCTTGAATTTGACTAATTTCTCTTAATGGACTGGTTTTTGTCATTAAGTGTGATTAATCTTGCTCAAGAGGCAAAAAAATTTAGAAAATATGTTAATTGGGGTCTAAATTGATCATATGAGTAGTCAAAATTGGTGTTTTTGAGTGTTTTGAGAGCATCTAGATGCATCAAAACACCTAATTACATCAATTTTTTCATTAATTGGAGAAATTTTACTCTCTTTGCTTAATTTTATCTTAAAAGAGGAGACCATAATTAAGAGTAATTAATCTCCTATTTTAGATTAATTTACACATTTATCGATACACAAAGATTAGCATTTCCTTGCTCTATCCAATGATGTGCTCAATTATGTGAACTAATTAGGGATTAGTGATTAATTAGAGTCTTTGATTAGTATAAAAGAGAAAAAGATTAGTGAGAATTAATCTTGCATTAATTCTTAATCATATTTTTACATAACTCATTAAGGCTAATGAGCATTCAATGAGTAGATGCTCATGAGTTGTCAAATTGTCCATTCTGAGGGTCATTTATGAAAGGTGTAAGGGGTGTCATTAAAAGGTTGACTTTTTTGATTCCCACTTATCTTTTTGGAAAAATGCCCATATCTCTTTTATTTTAAATTCAAAAAATATCCCCCCCAAAAAGGGAAATTCGTATTTCCCACTAGACTCCCAAAAAAAGAAATTCAAATTTAATAGTTCTGTGAAGTCCGGTTCGTCGTTCGGTTCACGACGTGAACCATTTTCTGCAGCTTCATGGCCTAAGGGTTCACACTCTCAGGAACCGCGCACAAAAAAATATATCAAATTTATTAGTTTCGTGAAGTCCGGTTCACGGCGTGAACCATTTTCTACAATTTCACGGCCTAAGGGTTCACGCCCTGAGGAACCACGCGTAAAAAAATAAAAAATAAATAAATTTAATATATCCGTGAAGTCCAGTTCATGGCGTGAACCGTTTTTTGGAACTTCACGACCTAAGGGTTCACGCCCTCGGGAACTGCGTGCAAAAATAAAAATTGAATTTAGTAGTTCTGTGGAGTTCACGGCGTGAACTGTTTTCTACAACTTCCTGGCGTAAGGGTTCACGCCCTCTCAGGAACCGCGCGTAAAAAAATGAATTTAATAGTTTCGTGAAGTCCAGTTCACAGCGTGAACCATTTTCTACAACTTCATGGCCTAAGGGTTCATGCCCTCGAGAATCGCGCGCCAAATTTTTTTTTAAAAAAAATAAATCAAAATTTATAAAACCCATGAAGTCCGTCAGCGTGAAAAGGGGTCTGTCGGTAAAAAATCAAAATCAAAATTTATAAAACCCATGAAGTTTGTCAGCGTGAAAAGGGGTCTATTAGCCCAAAAAAAAAAGACTTTGGAAAACACCCCTGGGCTGTTTGGAGGCTTGTATCTCCTAAACCGTATATCCGATGAAGGCGCTCTAGGGCTCATCGAAAAGATGACATCGAGCTCTTTGACTTTGGACTCGGCCGTCCGAAGTCAAAATCGATCATTTTGGCCTCCAACCAGTAGCCTCAAAATTTAACCCAAAAATCGAGACAAAAAACTGTCCAAAACCATAAAAAATCATAGAAAATTACGTGAAAACGACGACGAGCCATATTCGGGCTACTTTTTGAGGGTCCAAAAATGACAAAATCATGGACGACTCATGGAAACAAAGTTGTAGTATGCCAAAAATACTACAACTCCCTCATACAGAGTTTTTCAAAATTCCTTTTTGGAACACCCTCAAAAACGTACTGCGAAACAAGAAAAAAACTCTCGAAATTTTTTTCATCTTGAGACAGTGATGGAAAATAGGTTTTAGGACCTCCTCTTCCATCTGGGAAGTTACTAGCATACGCTTTTTTTGAAAAATTATCTCCGAGAGGTTCACGTACGTATAGCGCCTAAGCTATTTAGGGCAAACGGACATCCGTTTGGACATCCGTTTGACCCAACAAAGAGTACGCCAAGCCTCTTGAGGCTGTCACGGGCTGTGGGAGAATATAAAAAGCAAAAAAAAAAACCTATGTTTGCTCATTAAGGAGCATTTAGGCACTCCGACATGGTCACGATAGAGGGATTGCCAAGGATCACACAAGGACTAAACCCAATAGCTGACATCTTCGAGCCATTGAGATCTATGTCGCAAATGCACCTCCCGATACCATTGGCTATGCCTATAACAAGCATGTCATCGGATTTTACACCCCCTACCACTTCAATCCCACCAAGAGCTTTGGTCCCTCACCTAACATTCCCACAAATCCTATAAGTACCAACCCTTTCCTGGATGCCCACACCCTGGACATACTAACTAGTCTAGGAAGGAGGTAGCCCAAGGACTCAATGAGTCTCTCCCAACAAGAGCACTCACATACGGCCTTAGTGACTCATACAGAAATACGGCCATACAAATTTCTCAAATTATCCACAAATACGACAGAACAACAAACCCTGTTCAATTCATTCAAATATTTGAATAGAGATGTGAAGCCTTTGGAAATCCCAACTGTCCCACCAAGGTACATGCGTTGAACCTATGCTTAGAGGGAAAAGCTAGTTGATGGTTCATCACATTGATGCCTACAATCAAGACCAACTTTAAAACCTTGAAATTAGCCTTTATACATGGCTTTTCTAGATAAGGTAACATTAGGAGAAATGTGGGCTCATTTTTTGGCCTTTTACTTTTAGAGAGAGAGTGGCACTCAACCAATGAGGAAGAGGCTTCCGTACGGAGAAATTTGGCATTTTAAAGCAAGAATTCAAGTAAATAGAGTAAAATTATGCTCAAAATGCATCTTAAAATAACATTTACTCAACTTAAAAATAATAATAAAATAATACTACCGAATCTTTGCACGTAAGCTAAAAGATAGTGGTAGTAGATGCATAATGGAAATGTTTTTATTATAAAAGTGTTATTCTTATTAAATTTAATTTCTATGCATAGAAAGATGCATAATGGAAATTTTTTTATTATAAAGTGTTATTCTCATGAAATTTAATTTCTATGCATAATGGAAAATTTTTTATTATAAAAGTGTTATTCTCATTAAATTTGATTTTTATTAATAGAAAGTCGCATAAAGGAATTTTTTTATTATAAAAGTGTTATTCTTATTAAATTTGATTTTTATGCATAGAAAGATGCATAAAGGATTTTTTTAATAAAAGTGTTATTCTTATTAAAATTGGTTTTTATGCATAAATAGATGCATAAAGAAATTCTTTTTATTTTAAAAGTGTTATTCCTATTAAATTTGATTTTATGTATAAAAGGAATTTTTTTTAAAGTGTTATTCCCATTAAAGTTGATTTTTATGCATAAATAGATGCATAAAGAATTTTTATATCAAAGTTAGAATTGTCTTAAATTCTATGTTTAAATCCTATGAGTATTTGATAAATGAATAATTAAATACTCTAAAAGAGAAATTTTTATCGTTTTATATTCACATGGATTGTAAAAAGAAAATTCAAGAAATCTATCGAGATCGAAATATTCAGATAAATGATTAATTTTTTCCTCATTGGAATTCATAACTAATTTAGAAATCAGTTAAGTGAATATTCAAAGAAAGAAATTCAGTAAAATAGTAACTGAATTATCAAACCTTTTCGAGAAAGATAGTTTAGGAAAAATCTTATCCGTTCTCTCGAACCGTGAATCAGACTATGACCAAGACCAAACTCTTTGTCTCAGTTTCGAGGAAAGAAGATGTGACCAGTTTAGAAAAATACACTCAAAACTCCTGCCAAATCTAAGACTAAGTTTGAGACCCTTCGAATTGATATGTGGATCAAGGTTACAAAATTCGAGGAATTCTGGTATGAAATTCAGAATACCGATCAAGAAGTTTTGGGATACTGATTCAAGAAATACTCATTGCATTCAAAAGAAAATCAAACTGAAAACTTGCATAGAAACCCTGTTTTCTTAAAGAACTATCTTACGCCAGAATACTGGAGGGAGCATTCGGTAAATGTTTTTCTAAGGGAAGTTCGGTTGCAACAACAGCTGGCGAAGAGTGTTCAAAGGACAACTCACGCGGCAAAGCCTACCCAGGTCGCCTTGACCAGCCTCGGTATGGCTAAAAAATGGTGCGCTTCCAGTACGATGGACGAGGGCTGACGAAGCGGTCTCTGAGTGAAGTGCCAGGACACCTAAGGAGGATCCTGGAGGGTTCTGACTAGGCGATGCACAGGCTCGCGGTGCCTAGGACACCCATGCGTATGTCATGGAAGATATGTATGATGGACGAAATGATTGTTGTAATCGAATTTTCCTAACGAGGTCAAGATACTGAACTAACCTTCATCTGATTAAATCAGATAGAAGGGAAACTATTACAGACTTAACTTGAAGGAATCAATGCTTTTTTCCTAATTGAATCAGGCATAGCCGTTGATCTATTTTATTAGAGAAGTCTTCACGCTTTTATTTAACTACTCGAGTTCTAAGCGTATTCTTATTAATCAATTTTATTATTAAAACTCTACTGATTCCAACCTACCCCATCCGGCCCATGGGTTAGCCACCGCCCAACCACTGGAATTGGTAGAACCAGACAAGTACTCACCCACCCATAATTGAGTGCCTTTCTTAACTTTTGCTTTAGAATATAGATACGCACACACTCCTCTTTAAACTTTAACTTATAAAACAATCCATTGACAAACAATTATTGGTTACAGATGTCATAACTCAAAATTTCCATTCAATCCTTGTTCCTCACAAAACAGTATCACTCTAGACTCTCCGTTGAGACCAGCAGGTCAGCAACGAGATCCAGTAACAAATTACAATAATTTTCTCGTCATCATACATATATATATCTTCCACGACATACGCATGGGTGTCCTAAGCACCGCGATCCCATGCATCACCTGGTTAGAACCCTCCAGGATCCTCCTTAGGTGTCCTGGCACTTCATTCAGGGACCGCTTCGTCGGCCCTCGCCCATCGTATCGGAAGCACACCATTTTTCACCATACCAAGACTGGTCAAGACCTGGGTAGGTTTTTGCTGCATGAGCCGTCCTTTGAACACTCCCCGCCAGCTGTTGCAACCGAACTTCCCTTAGAAAAACACATATACCAAATGCTCCCTCCAGCATTCTGGCGTACGACAGTCCTTTAAGAAAACAGGGTTCCTATGCAAGTTTTCAGTTTTGAGTTTCTTTTGAATACAATGAGTATATCTTAAATCCGTATCCCAATACTTCTAGATCGTAGGTCTAAAATTCCAATAGAATTTCCTGAATTCTTTAACCTTGATCCTCAGATCAGAATCAAGGGTCTTAACTTGATTTCAGATTCGGTGGGTGATTTGAGTGAAGTTTTCCTGAACTGGTCACATCATCTTTTCTTGAAACTGACGAAGGAGATTAAGTCTTGGTCATAGTCTGATTCAGGGGTTGAGTCTAGAAAGGTTCTCCCTGAACTATCTTTCTCTCAAAGGGTAATATTTCAATTACTACTTTACTGAATTTCATTCATTGAGTATTTTGCTTAACTGAATTCAAAACTAATCACGAATTCCTATGAGGTCATTTATCTAAAATTCCGACTTCGATAGTTTTTCTGAATTTTCTCATTACCATCCTAGAGAATATGAAATGGTAGAATTTTCCTTCACAAAGTATTTACTTATTCATTTTCTAATATTCATGGGATTTAAACATAGGATTAAAGGGAACTCTTATTTTGATATAAAAATTTTGTATGCATCTATTTATGCATAAAATCCAACTTCTATGGAAATTTTACGCATAAAATCCAACTTCTATGGAAATAACACTTTTATATAAAAGAAAAATCCTTTTATGCATCCATTTATGCATTAAAAAAATCAATTTTGATGAAAGTAACACTTTTATAGAAAAAAAATTCTTTTATGCATCATTTTATGCATAAAAATCAATATTGGTGAAAGTAACACTTTTGTAATAAAAAAAAGTTCTTTTATGCATAAAAGTCAATTTTGGTGAAAGTAACACTTTTGCAATAAAAAGATTCTTTTATGCATCATTTTATGCATAAAAATCAATATTGATGAAAGTAACACTTTTATAATAAAAAAATTCTTTTATGCAACTATTTATGCATAAAGATCAATTTTGAAAGTAACACTTTTATAATAAAAAAATTCTTTTATGCATCTATTTATGCATAAAAATCAATTTTGGTGAAAGTAACACTTTTATAATAAAAAATTTTCTTTTATGCGTCATTTTATGCATAAAAATCAATATTGATGAAAGTAACTCTTTTATAATAAAAAAATTTCTTTTATGCATCTATTTACGCATAAAAATCAATATTGATGAAAGTAACACTTTTATAATAATAAAAATTATGCAATATACATCTTTCTATGTATAAAATTTAAATCTAATGTAAATCACTCTTTTATAATAAAAATAATAATCAATATACATCTTTCTATGCATAGAATTTAAATCTAATGAAAATCACTCTTTTATAATTTTAAAAAAATCAATATGCATCTTTCTATGCATAGAATTTAAATCTAATGTAAATCACTCTTTTATAATAATAAAAATAATCAATATGCATCTTTCTATGCATAGAATTTAAATCTAATGAAAATCACTCTTTTATAATAAAAAAATATTAACCAATATGCATCTTTCTATACATAGAATTTAAATCTAATGAAAAAAAACACTCTTTTATAAAAAAAACAATATGCATCTTTCTATGCATAGAATTTAAATCTAATGAAAATCACTCTTTTATAATAAATAAATAATAATAATCAATATACATCTTTCTATGCATAGAATTTAAATCTAATGAAAATCACTCTTTTATAATAATAAAAATAATCAATATGCATCTTTCTATGCATAGAATTGAATTTGAATGAAAATAACACTTTTATAATAAAAATATTTCTACTATGCATTTTTCTATGCCTAGAATGAAAATAACACTTTTAGAATACACAATCGATGGTGTGGGAATTACTCTTTTTGAATAATACAAGATAAAACTTATTTCACAAAATTTAAGAAAATTTTGCCATAACCTCCTTTGTATGGCTGACCATTTTTCAATTTTTTCTAACCTCAAATTACTTAAAAATTATCCCCAAATGGTTTAAAGCATTCTAAACTAATCAAATTCCACTTTTAAAAGAGAAACAATATGAAAAGTTTAATTCTAACAATTTGATTACTTAACTAGGATAAAGAAAGGCTGAATTTAAGAATGAAGAGAGGGGGAAAGCCTTTCTAACAAGGCATAGCATCAATTTATCATTTTAAAGATAAAAAAATTTAAAAAACCATTAAAAGAATAAAGAAAAAGTAGGATTTCTAACTTACATGAATTTGTGGGAGCTTTCCTTTGGCTTGATGGTTTGAGGGATCTACTCTTGTTTGCAACAAGAGTGGCCACCAATTCTTTAGAAGAGGGAATGGTCAAAAACTAATGAATTATTAATAAATTCACAGTTTTTGGCTCCGGGGGAGTAGAGTAACAGTGCATAAAACACTTTTAAGCTTCAACAAAGGGGATGGCTTCTATTTATAGGAAAAAGTGAGCTTCTAACCAAGCAAATTGATTCTAGAATTTTCCAGACCAGTTTGGTCAATTTTTGACCATTTTTGGGTCAGTTTAGCTTACTTTTTGGAACTAGACTTGAATTAGGAGAGAGGAGAGATGAAATATCTCAATTTTTGGGAATTAAAAACTCCACCACACATGTGAAGGGAATTTAACTGACTGTTAGTTTAGAGTTATACCTTTGGGAGTTCTCGACGGGATCCTTGGAATGGATTGGCTCCATAAAAATCAAGCTGACATTAACTATCATAATGGAACCATTTCCTTCCGTGATCTTCACGGAAATAAAGTTCAAGGAACCGAAATTTCAGGATCCCCAAGTCTGTAGTTAGTAAAGGCTTCTAAGTTACTGAAAGGACTTAGAAAGAAGTAGCTCATTTATGTTGTCAAAATGAATCCAGTAGACTTATTAAAAGCTAAAGAACCCGTATGGTTAAGTGATTATGATGATTTATTCCCAGTAGAATTAACAGAGATGCCTCCAATTCGGGAAGTAGATCATCATGTGATAGAATTGACCCCGGAGCTCAGCCCAGTAGCCCTGCGCACGTACAAAATGCCAGTTCTTGAAGCCATCAAACTCAAGGAACATCTTAGACAGCTGTTAGAACAAGGGTTTGTAAGACCCAGTGTTTCACCTTGGGGTGCGCCAGTTCTCTTTTAGAAAAAGAAAGATGGAACGCTAAGACTATGTATGGACTACAGAGGTCTAAATCAGCTGGACAGTTAAGAACAAGTATCCTATCCCCAGAATTGATGAGCTTTTGGACAGGCTAAGTGGAGCCCAGACATTTACAAAGATAGATCTCAAATCAGGGTATTATCAGATCAGGATTAATGAGCAAGATATGCCAAAGACACCCATCAATACTTGGTATGGGCATTATGAATTCACTGTCATGCCATTTGGAATGACAAATGCCCCAGCTACATTCAGTCGATTAATGCAAGACATTCTCAGAGAATACTTGGATGATTTTGTTCTTGTTTTCTTTGATGATATTCTGATTTACTCAAAGAATGTAGCTGACCATGAAGCTCATGTCAGAAAAGTTCTTGAGATTCTAAGGAAGCACCAACTCTTTGCAAAAAAGAGTAAATTCACTTTCTCTGCCGACCATGTTGAATACTTGGGCTTTCTGGTATCCAAAGATGGAATTTCTCCAAATTTTGTAAAAGTCCAAGCAGTCATAGATTGGCCTCAACCAAAGACAGTGAAAGAAGTCAGAGGATTCTTGGGATTGACTGGTTGGTATAGAATTTTTATACCAAAGTATGCTCTCATAGCTTCCCCCCTGACTAATCTTCTCAAGAAGAATATCCCGTTTCAATGGTCTGCAAGGTGCCAGAGTGCTTTTGATAAGCTGAAGACCGCCTTGGTAACCAATCCCGTTCTGAAGTTGCCAGATTTCTCTCTACCCTTTGAGGTAGTAAACTGATGCCAGTGGTTTTGCTCTCCTGGGAGGTGCACTCATATGTAGGAAGGTCATCCAGTGGCCTATGAATACCGAAAACTCAGAACGCATGAGAGGAATTATGCTGTCCACGACCTGGAACTACTTTCAGTAGTATATGCCCTGAAGTTGTGGAGACATTACCTACTGGGTCAAAGATTCACTTTGATGATGACAGATCATCAGAGCTTAAAGTAGATCTTCACTCAGAAGGATCTCAACATGCGCCAAAGAAGGTGGATGCAGACCCTGCAGGAATTTGATTTTGAAATCAAGTACCACCCAAGCAAAGAAAATGTGGTAGCAGATGCCCTTAGCAGAAAAGCCTCCTTGCTTGAAGTTACTGTAGTGTCAAATCCTTTGGGGTTATTGAAGTAAGAGAGAAGATCATGCAGGATAGATTCTTTGGCCCTATTGCTACCCTAGTTATGCAGGAAAGCAAAACTCCACAAGAGTTGAACCGAGTGCAAGGGTATAGCCTGGATGATGGAATTATGTATTATAATTGCAGGTTATGCAGTCCCAATGATGAGGGAACTAAGGGTCTAATTTTGAATGAAGCCCAAGATAGCCTTATTGCAGGACATCCAGGTTTCATCAAAACCTACATGTCTGTGAAGAAAAGCTTCTTTTAGCCTAGTCTAAAAAAGGATGTGCTTAATCATGTACGTCAATGTCTGACCTATCAGAAAGTCAAGGAGACCGAGAGAGTAAAAATGCCTGGAAAGTTACATCCATAAGACATCCCCTAGTTGAAGTGGGAATGCATCAGTATGGATTTTAATACTAGATTACCCTCAGTGCAATCAGGTTACAACTCCATCTTCGTGGTAGTTGATAGACTAACCAAAGTTGCCCATCTGATTCGAGTAAAAGAAACCTAGAATCACGTCAAGATTCTGGATTGCATTTTTTGAAGCAGTAGGAACTTTCTTGGATTTCAGCACAGCTTACCACCCCGAGACCGATGGTCAAACTGAAAGGGTGAACCAAGTAATCGAAGACATACTTCGGTCATGCTGTGGCAGGGAACCCAAGAAGTGGCTAACCTATCTGCACCTAGTCGAGTTTACCTACAATGCTTCTTATCATAGAAGTATTGGGATGAGCCCTTTCAAAGCTTTGTATGGACAAGATTACGTAACTCTATTAACTTGGTCCGACCCATTGATTAGGGTCGAGATGTCCAGACAGATGCTTGATGACATGGAGCAGCAGATGCAGTCAATTTGCAAAGAAATAAAAGCTGCCCAGGATAGATAGAAGCAGTATGCAAATAAGAAGAGGTCAGACAGAAAATTCAAAGAAGTAGATATGGTCTTCATTCAAGTACGCCCCAAAAGAAGTTCTCTATCTCTTGGGAAGTACAAGAAGTTATCCCCTAGATATTGTGGACCATATCTGATCAAAGAAAGTAGGTGACTTAGCCTACGAGCTTCTTCTGCCTCATCATCTCAAAGTACATAATGTATTTCATGTCAGCCTTCTTAAAAAGTATGTACCAAGCCCGAATCATGTGCTTGATGAGATGAAATCTTAAATTCTTCAACCCAAGGTTATTCATATTTTAGATATTTTTGGATGGAAAAATATCTCTTCTTATTAAAATAAATTCCCCCGAAAAAGAAGTTCAAAAAGATTTTCAGCATAATGTGCATTAGAAATCAATTATAATCTGTTCCAAAGGCCTTATCCTAGGGGTCCAGATTTTTTGAAAATTTTAAATTAAGGTTTTGAGGGGCCAATCAGATTCATCCAAATGTGTGGAGGAGATTAATAGAAGAAATAAAGAAAATCCCCCCAAAAATGAGTAAATACTCACATAAGATGAAGAGTGGACTAAGGACCAAAGGAAATACTAAAAAAATGAATTTTTGACACCTCAGAGTGGGGATTCCCCCTCATGAAGGAGGCGCCTATTCTAGATTGAATTGAATACGATCTGTCTCAAGGTGAGTGAAAAGAATCTTCCCACTGGCCAATTCAACTTGCATAGATTTCCCTGATTTTTGATCTAAGACTAGCTTACGCAAGCATCCAAGGGAAATGAAAGAATGAGTACTGCCTGAATCAATCAAAAGCTTAAAAGGCTTACCCTGATACTCAGCTGGAGTATGGATGATGGAGAATTGATGGTTTGGCCCTTGGTTTTCAATTGCTGCATAAATCTGTCCTCTTTCCTCTTCCACTACTTCTGCTATTGTGACTGCTCTGGCTGCTCTGCAGTCTGAGGCGGAACTCTTTCTCTTTGGTTGCCCCAGTTCTGGGAAGGAGTTCTGAGGCTTCTCTGGACATAGGCAGACGGGCTGAGCTGGAGTTCTCCTGAGATTTCCCTGATTTGGGCGAGATGGGACCCTGATTTGACTGATAGGAAGGGGATGGTCTCTACACTCTCGGTCCCTGACTTCCCTGCTCCCTTGACATGGCAGGAGTCTTTCAGCTGGACCAAAACCCTGGCATCCAAAACACTGGTTCTCACTTTTGAGCTCATCCCTCTGAATCCTTGAAAGAGGTGGGGCTCCTGAGAAAGTGTTCTGTGGGAAGGGTCTTCCTTCACTTCTGAATCTCCCAGTATCCTAATTCTGAATTGGGCCTTGCTGCCTCTTTGGGGGAGGAAAGTTTGAAGTACTTCCCGGGGTTTGGAATCTTTTAAAATTAGAGGGTGCAGGCTTTGGTGGGACCTTAACAACAAAGGCTTTGGCAAAGTCCTTTACCCCATTCTTACTGCTTCGGCCATTGAGACAGGTTTGGCATTCTTTACTAAGGTGTCCAATGGCTCCATTCCTTGAATGAATCTTGCCATCAGTTGCTCTTCATCCAATTGCGGGGAATATTTGAGGAGAAGGGCAAAAGCTTGATGGAACTCTTCAATTGTCTGGCTATCCTGCTTTAGTTCCAAGAACTCATTCATTTTAGTTTTAAGGAAACCCGGAGGACAAAACCTCTTTCTGAGGTAAGCTTTAAGATCGGTCCAGGTCTGGGTATTCCGGTCGAGACGGTTAGTCTCGTAGTGATTCCTCCAAGCGACCATGGCCGTTTCCACAATCTTTAACCTAGCGAGAGCCATCTTGCTTCTCTCATTGTAGCCAGTTACATCAAAGTATTCCTCCATTGCCTCAATCCACTTTTCCACTACTTCACCTAACAGCTCCCCTTCACCCTTGAAGGAACCAGGTTGGGATCTGTGCACGGCTTTTCGAACATCCAGATCTAACGCTTCATCTCATCGGTTAGAGGATCCGGTTGCCTTGCACGGGCCACGCGCCTCATGACTCTGACAAAACGAGATTTTGGTCAACTTAGCTTTGACAACTTATGATTATTTAATTTTTACAATTTATTCTTTAAATAGATAATTATTTCATCATACATCATGAAACAAGATTTACTCTGATAATTTTATTAACCATATTCACAATCATGAAAACAATTTGGAATTTTTTTGCAAAACATCGTTTATTATCAAAAAGATTTTGATATATACATAGAGCATCACAGCTCCCAAAATCACTGCGTCAATCGTATACGCATAAAGAAGCGAAACTGCGAAGGAGACATGCCATGGTACACACGATTCATTACAGAAAGAGGTGCTGTAATTCTACTTCTAGGGATAAAGCGGCTAAGAACCCTAAAAACTTGGCATGAAATTTTGAAGTTCCTGGGTGAATGATCAAAGAGTTGAACATGTTGAACAAGCCCTAGCCTTATCAGAATCATGGCTAAGGAAATATTTTGCCTGAGCCTCTGACGCTGAGACTGGTACTGACATTAATACATCGTCCTCCACAGAACCACATATACCGATGTCGTTCAGGAGGATCAGGAAAGTAAAGACTCTCAAAATGACGTGCAAGTCTCACTCTGCTTACTCGGGTCATAGCAGAGTTGATGAGGTGCTCGAATGCAAAGGGTAACATATCCTGACTCTCGGAGAGTTCAGGAATGCCAGATAGATTCGGGGTATCCATCTATAACTTTCCAATTCAATTTATGAGTTTTCAATTTTTGAAGTTCATTCAACATAATATTAACAAGTGAAAACATTATTTCCCAGATTTACTTTAAAATTTTAAGCAATTTCTGTTGCTGTTACTTAAATTTACAACAGCGCTCTGATACCAACTGTGGGATCCCACTGCCCCCTCTGCGCATCGGATTCCCGGATGGTAGCAGCAGCGGAAGTAGCTTCCTCTTGTGCGGGGCAGGGTTTCTCACTCAGGGCCTCGCCCTCGAATGTCCGGTCACAAGACTAAGCCGGTGGTCATTCCGAAAATCGAGACCGGGAAAATTTCTCGTGCCCGGAAAACGTGGACGATTCCACCATTTTTATTTTCTTAACGAATTTTTCTAACAAGGTGAAGATACTGAACTAACCTTTAGTATTACAGACTTAACTTTATTAAATCAGATAGAAGGGAAACTATTACAGACTTAACTTGAAGGAATCAACGCTTTTTTCCTTATTGAATCAGGCACAGCCGTTGCTCTATTCATTAGAGAAGTCTTCAGGCTTTTATTTAACTACTCGAGTTCTAAGTGTATTCCTATTAATCAATTTTATTATTAAATGTCTACTGATTCTAGCCTACCGCCCAACCACTAGAATTGGTAGAACCAGACAAGTACTCACCCACCCATAATTGAATGCACACACTCCTCTTAACTTTTGCTTTAGAATACAGATACGCACACACTCCTCTTTAAACTTTAACTTATAAAACAATCCATTGACAAACAATTATTGGTTACAGATGTCATAACTCAAAATTTCCATTCAATCCTTATTCCTCACAAAACAGTATCACTCTGGACTCTCCGTTGAGACTAGTAGGTCAGCAACAACGAGATCCACTAACAGATAACAATAATTTTCTCGTCATCATACATATATATATCTTCCATGCAATACGCATGGGTGTTCTAAGCACCGTGAGCCCGTGCATCGCCTGGTCAGAACCCTCCAGGATCCTCCTTAGGTGTCCTGGCACTTCACTTAGGGACCGCTTCGTCGGCCCTCGCCCATCATACCGGAAGCACACCATTTTTCACCATACCAAGGCTGGTCAAGACCTGGGTAGGTTTTTGCCACGTGAGCCATCCTTTGAATACTCGCCGCCGCCAGCTATTGCAACCGAGCTTCCCTTAGAAAAACACATATACCAAATGCTCCCTCCAGCATTCTGGTGTAAGACACTCCTTTAAGAAAACAGGGTTTCTATGCAAGTTTTCAGTTTTCAGTTTCTTTTGAATACAATGAGTATATCTTAAATCGATATCCCAATACTTCTAGATCGCAGGTCTAAAACTCCAACAGAATTTCTTGAATTCTGTAACCTTGATCCTCAGATCAGAATCAAGGGTCTTAACTTGATTTTAGATTCAGTGGGTGATTTGAGTGAAATTTTCCTGAACTGGTCACATCGTCTTTTCTTGAAAGTGAAGGAGATTGAGTCTTAGTCATAGTCTGATTCAGTTCTCCCTAAACTATCTTTCTCGAAGGGTAATATTTCAATTACTACTTTACTGAATTGAGTATTTTGCTAAACTGAATTCAAAACTAATCACGAATTCCTATGAGGAATAAATTAATCATTTATCTAAAATTCCGACTTCGATAATTTTTCTGAATTTTCTCATTACCATCCTAGAGAATATGAAACGGTAGAATTTTCTTTCACAGAGTATTTACTTATTCATTTTCCAATATTCATGGGAGTTAAACATAGGATTAAAGAGAACTCTTATTTTGATATAAAAATTCTGTATGCATCTATTTATGCATAAAATCCAACTTCTATGGAAATAACACTTTTATATAAAAGAAAAAACCTTTTATGCATCTATTTATGCATTAAAAAAATCAATTTTGATGAAAGTAACACTTTTATAGAAAAAAAATCTTTTATGCATAAAAATCAATATTGGTGAAAGTAACACTTTTGCAATAAAAAAATCATTTTATGCATAAAAATCAAATTTGGTAAAAGTAACACTTTTGCAATAAAAAACTTCTTTTATGCATCATTTTATGCATAAAAATCAATATTGATGAAAGTAACACTTTTATAATAAAAAATTCTTTTATGCATCTATTTATGCATAAATATCATTTTGGTGAAAGTAATACTTTTATAATTAAAAAAAATCTTGTAAGCATCTATTTATGCATAAAAATCAATTTCGGTGAAAGTAACACTTTTATAATTAAAAAAATCTTTTATGCATAAAAATCAATATTGATGAAAGTAACACTTTTATAATTTAAAAAAAATTCTTTTATGCATCTATTTATGCATAAAAATCAATATTGATGAAAGTAACACTTTTATAATAAAAAAATTATCCAATATACATCTTTCTATATATAGAATTTAAATCTAATGTAAATCACTCTTTTATAATAAAAGAATAATCAATATGCATCTTTCTATGCATAGAATTTAAATCTAATAAAAATTACTCTTTTATAATAAAATAAAAAAATAATCAATATGCATCTTTCTATGCATAGAATTTAAATCTAATGTAAATCACTCTTTTATAATAAAAAAATAATCAATATGCATCTTTCTATGCATAGAATTTAAATCTAATGAAAATCACTCTTTTATAATAAAATAATAATAATCAATATGCATCTTTCTATGCATAGAATTTAAATCTAATGAAAATCACTCTTTTATAATAATAATAAAAAACCAATATGCATCTTTCTATGCATAGAATTTAAATCTAATGAAAATCACTCTTTTATAATAAATAAATAATAATAATCAATATGCATCTTTCTATGCATAGAATTTAAATCTAATGAAAATCACTCTTTTATAATAAAATAATAATAATCAATATGCATCTTTCTATGCATAGAATTGAATTTTAATGGAAATAACACTTTTTATAAAATAAAAATATTTCTACTATGCATTTTTCTATGCCTAGAATGAAAATAACACTTTTAGAAAACACAATCGATGGGGATTACTCTTTTTGAATAATAAAAGATAAAACTTATTTCACAAAATTTAAGAAAATTTTGCCAGAAAATTTTACCATAACCTCCTTTGTATGGCTGACCATTTTTCAATTTTTCCTAACCTTAAATTACTTAAAAATTATACCCAAATGGTTTAAAGCATTCTAAACTAATCAAATTTCACTTTTAAAAGAGAAACAATATGAAAAGTTTAATTCTAACAATTTGATTACTTAACTAGGATAAAGAAAGGCTGAATTTAAGAATGAAGAGAGGGGAAGCCTTTCCAACAAGGCATAGCATCAATTTATCATTCACCCCATTCAGCCACATGCCACCCCCACTTTAGAGGCATATGATCAGATAGAGCTAAGCAAGGGTCCACTTTAGTGTAAAAGGTATGAGGTACCCATGTGGCTTGATGACTAAAAAAAACTCTATCAATCCTTAATGAAGATCCAAAATACTGCAAGCTAAAGTAAGTATGTCCACGTTTAGATCCCCATACCCCCAACTCTCTTCCATCAACAAGTTCTATCTTACCTCTAAGCCTTTCCCACCTCCTCTTTTCCTGACCCATCAAAACACTACGTCCACCACACATGTCCACCTGTTTCTCTACCATATTAGAGTCTCCCATAAGGATGTAGGGGCATTGAATATCCAACTTTGCAATCCACTCCCACATCTCCCCTCTTAACTTATGATTATGAGCACCATACACATTGGCTACCCACATCCTTTCCCCTTCCACTTGAATTTCCACCACTAGAATTCTACCATTAGGATGATTGGCTATTATACTAGGCTTTAGTTCCTTCTTAACTATAGTCATAACTTCACTAAAGCCTTATTTAGTTCCCCCATACATAACCAACCAGTCTTTGAACCTATCCTTTCTTATACACTTCAATCCAAAGAGATTATGTACCTGCACAGCCATCACTGAGATACCCCATCCTTTCACTAATCCCTAGAATGTTGCATTCTTCCTTCTGTCTCTCAGTCCTTTCACATTCCAAGTACACCCCCTCACATCATTGGTTCTACTCATTCAAGAGTAGTAGCAGGTACCATATCCACCTCCCTCCGCTATTAGACCTCCCCCCGGTTCCTCAGTCCCCAATTGAATAACTCTCCAAGCAATTTCCACACCTGCCATCTGAATCTTCCGATAAAGGAGGTTTCACTATTCTCTACACCAAAGGACTAAAAGGATTAGAGTAGAAAGAAGCTCTAGACCCCTCCTTGGATTTTCCATTGGTCAATAAACCCTTCCCATCTAGTTTATTATGATTTTTCCTTCCCTCCCCTTTTATTTGTCTAAAGCTACATCCCCCTTTTTCTTTATCCCTTACTTTAGTCCATCCCTTCTCCTCTAGATCCCCCCCTCCTTAGTTATCACCTTTTCCTTTACTTTTCCCTCCTTTTCAATAGGCTTTTTAATGCTCCCAACCTTATTTCCCCCCACAGATTCATCCTTCTTCCTCTCCACCCCACCTATTTCCTCATCCTTTACTATACCACAATTTCTAGCCATATGACCAAAACCTCCACATCTAAAACAGGATCCAAGAAATTCCCCAAATATTAGCTTCAACTCCATCTCCCCCAAGTCCACCTCTAATACCTATTTCCCCCCACAGATTCATCCTTCTTCCTCTCCACCCCACCTATTTCCTCATCCTTTACTATACCACAATTTCTAGCCATATGACCAAAACTTCCACATCTAAAACAGGATCCAAGAAATTCCCCAAATATTAGCTTCAATTCCATCTCCCCCATGTCCACCTCTAAGGCGTCTCCTGAATAGTGTTCCATGTAACACAAACCTTATTCGAGTGTCTCCCATTATCCTCATCTCTCGAAATAAACAGAACCGGCCTGATTGCCTTTGCCAAATCCCCCATCGCCGGCCTCAACTAGGGTGGAAGCCCCTGTATCTCCACCCACACCGAACACGCCTCTTGAACGCTCTTATTTACATCAAAAATAGGATCAAACGTCATTACATGCACCAACTTCTATCCCATAAATAGCTTGGCTCTTGCAAACAGATCCACATCACAAACAACACATTGAAGAGCCCTTTACCCAAGCAATACACCTGCGACACCACCCTCTCATGTAACACATCTTCTTGTAGCCACCTCCCTAGTTCTACCTTACTCGATGGCCTCCCCGGGCACATCAATATTACGCTACACATAGAGAATATTCCTATTTGCTGCCTCTTCACAAAGTCAGATGAGATGTTTGCACATAATCCTTTCTTGTTGAGCTTAATTATTCAATCTCGAGCAGTTCCAATCAAACTGAGCTTTCTTCGCCTCCCTGTCGCCTTCTTCATCTTTGCGGACCCTCTTCATTTCTTCGTCCGGGTCGCAGTCTCCCCAGTCCCAACTTCTCCGGCATCATCGCTCTTCTCCCATGTCCCCGCCATCCCTCAGCTCTCCCCACCTTGTACGCTTGCATATGCGTGTCGTGCATTAGCCACCTACTTTGGTGCAATCACATACAATCTGACATGCTAGTTCCCTATGTAACTTGTAAGCTTTTATGTGGTGCAATAAATATATGGTAGTCATGAATACTATGTAGCAATCTCACCATTGCTATATATCAAATATAAGAATGCTAGATGCTACTATATGTGTGTGGGGAGGGCACCCATATGAAATGTTTTTTTTTAATTTTGTAGTAGAAACAATATTACAAATTTTGTGACCCATCAACAAATAATGGGGAAAATTATATAATTTAACATTATTCTCAAATTATTTGAATTGTTATATTTGAATATTTAACTTAGTGACATGATGGAACATGGGAATATAAGGATACAAATCACATGTTTATAATTTGAACAATTTCTATGCTTGATCAGTGTTGATATAAGGCATGCATGCATCCCATAAATAGATAGCCTAAAACATTTACACAAAGTCTTAGTTTAAGAGAGAACCATCCACCTTCAAATTATGGTATGCAATGTAAAGGACACTAGAAGGGCTTAAGGCTTTTATCATAATCATACTAGTCTCTCACAAGATGATAAAATATACAACTCAAAAATTCATCAAATTTAATGTATCATGTTTGGAGTTACACTCACAACATGATAGAATAGACATTTTGAAAAATCAACAAAACACAATATAATAGAAAACATACAACTTGCAAATTCACCTTTGAAGTATCGCATTTGGACTCACACTCTTACAACAAGATATGCTTGTGTAAATAAGCCAATTGCAAGAAACTATGGAAGTGTGGTGTGTTAGCCTCTCACCTAGAGGAAGCTCATCATAGGGAGCAATACCTCATGGGATTTTGCACCGTATCCATGGGAACACATGTTCCAAGGAGAATAGATGTCCAGATGTCATAAAGTGAGTAAAAGATCCTAGTACATGATAGTAATCTCCTGTTTATACCCCTAGGGTCCCATGTGCCCCACATGTGTAAATGGACCCTAACCCCATGTGCCTAGGCCCATCCCCATGTGCATGTGCACCACTAGGACACTTTGTTACAAACTATCCCCTCCTACAATGATTTCGTTCTCGAAATCAAAGGGTGGTCGTGCATAAAACATATACAAGAGGCTATGTACAAAAGCCAAAAATAATCACATCCATGACTGAATGTAGCAGAAGACCCGTGTATGAATCATATGACCCCCTGGGTCAAATGGAAAGGATAGAGGGCTCCCATCGATGATGAGGCTATCTATGCAACCTCTTGGATCAAAAGGAAATCCAAGGAAATGGCCCCATGATAATCTGGTGCAAGTAGAGTAGATAAGGAACCACTGTCGAATGACGAATCTAGTCGAGTATCCTCCAGGATCAAAAGGATATGTACGGTATACACCCCGAACCATCGAAGCTGGAATGGTAGTAGCTCCTGGATCAAAAGGAAAGCTCGACTCCAAAGAGATAGTAGCCCCAGGGTGTCAAAAGGAAAACTCATAAGCCCATCCTCAATCACGACCACACTGTGAATCTGGCATGAAAGGTATCCCCGCAGAAGAAGCTCGAAACTCCTGGACAGAATGTCAAGTGGTCCTGGCACAAAAGAATCATCGCGTAGGCCAAGACTGGAATATGTCATAGATGCACCTAAATGTCGAACCACATATCCAAAAACTATGCTCCTCAAATGGCAAAGAATGCATCCAAAGAAAAATGTCCTGACTCCAAAGGACACAAGATTGTATCGACATCCAAAGGAGCCAAATGAACATAGCTCAAGGTCAGCCTCATGTAGAGTCAAATGTGAACTCATGTCTCCGTCATATGTAGCACCACTCAAGAAGTCGAAAGCATGATCCACCTGTGTATGTATGAGTATGATCCGACCCATGCATAATATCTCCATGTGTATGACACTCTATATGTGTGTGTCCCTCTAGAATAGAAACTGGATCATCATAAATATCGTCATCACTAAGCACTGACCAAGTGTCCACACAAGAGGTATCAGTCAACTCACTATCAATGGAATCTCCAAGGCCACTAAGGTCATCCCCAAAGGTATAAACCAACTCCATCATTGGTGTCCCTATATGACCTAAATCCCATGATAGATCAATCTCCAATAAAACTAGATCTAAGAAAATACCTAGATCAACTGTAAAACTCTCAAAGTCAATGTCATAGGATATGCTAAAAATATGATCGATATGCATACTCATACGATGTCTCACCTTTATGAACTCATCACTACTCTCATGCACTATCCCTGACTACTCAATCACAACAACTCGATCCACTCGAATGCTGCCAGGAATGCTATGAAAATAAAGTGAGTAAAAGATCCTAGTACATGATAGTAATCTGCTATTTATACCCCTAGGGCCCCATGTGCCCCACATGTGTAAATGGACCCTAACCCCATGTGCCTAGGCCCATCCCCATGTTCATGTGCACCACTAGGACACTTTGTTACACCAATAAAAGCAAGTGATTTCTCATCCAAGGTTTTGCATCTAGCTTGCAAGTTTACCCAAGTAGAAGGTAATGAAAGTTTAACATTACTATTGCATATCAAACACACCAACAAAGCCTGTAAATTAATGTCTTGGAATGGCTTCTTTCTCATTCACTCTGCTCTAGCATTTAATGTTTCTCTTGTTAGTGCAGTTCATCGCACAAGGGTGACATGCAACCTACAATTTTTGTCTTTGTTATATGAAGTGCTTAATTTTACTAATGCATGTATGTGTGTGTGTGTGTGTGTGTGTGTGTGTGAGTGAGAGAGAGAGAGAGAGAGAGAGAGAGAGAATGCACTTCATCTTTGGATTTTTGGCTTTGTGATTGGATGGTCATTAGTTAATGAAACATCGAGAGACCCTTAGGTATTCATCTCAATCTTCAACCAAGACATAACTTATGTTCATTGCAAGTATATTAAGGTGCAATTACTTTCACTTAATGTTTGTGAAGTGACTTCTAAAACAAAGCTACATAAGCAAGGAAAAAATATGGGCTAATATTCACCCAATAGCTATTAGGCTAATATTCTATTTTAGAGAGGTCTGCAAAAAGTATTGGGCCATTTTACATGAGAAATATTATGCATATTTTTTAAAATTTCACCCAAAATTACTAGTTTTATGTGAGTAATGGAGAAAGATTCGCCAATACACTACCTATCATGTCAACACATAAGATGAAAATAGATAAAATATTTCCAAATTCATTTGGAAAATACATTCATCGACATCTATGACCTTTTATTTTTCGCCATGTACATAAGGTTAACTTGAGTAAAGCACATTGCACGATGCTAACTCTACTCCCTTCTAAAATAGTCGCCTCTATTTGAGTGCATTGACTTTGTTAACACCAAAGGAAACGATGCACCAACAGATCAGCTTTCCCAAGGCATGAGTTTGAGGTGTTTTTGAGCTCTATTCGACAAAGAAAAAAAGAACATGTTTAGTCAAAGTTGAGATGGGTTGGCGAATCTTTACTTGATAGACGGTAGAGTTTGTAAGAAACTTTGATGAATGTTTGAAAATTTTGAAGGTATATGGTCAACCCGTAGGCAAGGCCACCAAGGAGGCACCTTGTCATGTTTTGAACCTGCAACCTCTTGGTCCTAAGCAAAAACCTTCACCACTTAAGATTCGCATATTTTAATATGGACAATGAGAAACAACTTTAACATGAGACCACACATGTTTTACCCTGAAGTGATATTTTAAGTGGATTATTAAAGGAGATATGTTTCTATATGTTATCTTATAAGTTTACAGGAACCAAGAATTGCAACTCTTGGAAGCTGAGATAACATATGAGCTCATGGAAATTTTTTAATGAGTTAAGTCCAAAATCCCATCTAATCAAGATACCAAATATGCCTTCAGCCATGTTAGATAACATTATAAGGACTTAACCTTAATGGTTGTAAGTGCTTGAGTCCAGTAAACACGCCCTTGATTCAATTTTTAGCAAGAGTTGCGAGTAGCAACACAAATAATTCATTTAGGCAAAGAGTGCATGAATCACTAGTAGTAAAGAGTGCTGAAAAGCAACCAGATCGAAAAATATTTTCCCTATATAATGCAGATGGTACAAGGCTTGTAAGGTGTGCCCAAGACCTAACGGTATGCAGAACATCCCAGCTATGTTAGGCTCATCTTGTTCTTCTTCAACAAAAAGAAAGCACTAAGTTGACATTAGAAGTACAGGTATTTGCAGACATCTCTTATCCCCATCAGGTGGATAAGGGTTGGAGAAGGCGATCAGGGTTTTACATACACTTTCCACTCCATCAAACCAGTTGGGGTTGGACAAGGGTGATCCATTGCCCATGAGGAACAGGATGGTGAGATATCCACCATCCACGCGAAAGGTTATGCGCATAATTGCATGAAGCAACCAATAGTTAAGCCAAGGCCCGGAATCAACATGATGCATGGAGTTTTACCAGTATGGTATGGGATGGTCTCAAATGTTGAAACAAAGCCCCTTGGTAATTTCAAATAAAATGTGGGGTATAGCAAGGAGAGAAATCAGCAAGCCAATTCATGGTATAGCAATACAATGAGGTTACATTTCTTCTACAAGCAACCAACCCCTCCTTTCATGGCTCCGTAGAGCGGCTCATTTACATATCTTCGCTCATCTTTTTGAAGGGTGTACCTCATAAGAGTGCACCACTGTATGGCCACACCAGCCTCCAGAAAATTATAGTGCTTTAGAAAATTGCTTTTTTTTTGGCCTAAGAGTCATTGCTCACTACCCATCTTGTGGAGTGAGGGGAGGGGGAGATTTGAACTCGCACCATCCTTGGCTATAGTAAAAAATTGCAAGTTACAAATACCTTGGCCGTGAAATACAATGCTTCCTATGAACTTGAAACCTTATGTGCAACAATATCTTCTGCACAATGACAAGGAGATAAGGACATACAACATGAGTAGATGCATACCCCCAAAAAAAAAATCACAATCTAGCCCTTAGCATGGTAGCAACTCAAAAACTACGCGGAACATGAGCAAATAAAAAGAGGTTCAAGGTCGATATACTCCCGGCCAATAGGATATTTTACAAGAAAGACTAGAATACACACAATTTCTACACAGTAGCTCCAAAAGGCACACTGCACAAAAAATAAAATATCAAAACATATTCTGAACTGCTCCTTACTGCAACGAATCGGAAGGATCACCTGCGGACATCTCAGAGAACTGTGGTGGCTGCCACATCTGCTGCACAGGCTGCTGGGCAGCATATGCCATACCGGGCCTCTGTTGAGACATGTACACAGACGGGTCCATGGACACAGCAGGCCTACCGACGATCACACCTGGGGAACCCATCATGCTCTGTGTTGGTTGGGCAACTCCCCCAGGTGGAAGGGGAACTTGCTGCATGTAATACATCCCTCCATACTGTATGGCCTCCGGCGAAGCACCTACAGGAAGGCCCGTGCGGGGCATCCCAACCCCCTCCTCCTTCATCTCATCTCTTGGCACAATATCTACAAGAAAGTCGAAGATGTCCGTGCGGGTGATGGCCGATGCTATGTCATTTTTCTGCAGAGTCCGCCGTTTGTTTTCCTCAGTGTTGATCCATGACCTTAGGGTGAGCTCCAAGATGAAGAGCTCACAGGCCTTTGCAAAGACCACAGGCGCCTCAGCGGAGATCATCCTCACATCTTCATCTGCCTTCATGATTTTCTTTATTCTAGCAAGGGGGAGCTGGTGATTTTTGAAATCATTTACCTGCTCTATTTCTTGCATTTGAGAGGTCCAGAAGTGCTGGAGTTGCTGCTGATGGAGGTGCTGGTATCCCATGGATGGTGGCGGCATGGGAGCAGGATAACCTCCTGCAGGCATGGCTGCCGAAAGTTGCCCTACTGCAGAAGCTTGGTAAGCTGGCTGCTGCACCACAGCATACTGAACTGGGGGTTGGCCACTTGATGCAGTCTGCTGTGTAGCTTGCTGCTCCATTTGCAATCCCTTCTATGTAACAAGGAAACACCCTAACCAATCCCTTTTACAACACAAATAGAAACTCTAACCCTGAGCGCCTTCAAAAACAGAAGGAGAAACCCTAAGCCTTAGTTCCTAAACCTAGCCCTAAACCCCCACTAACAAACGAACCAGAAAGCCTAATCTTAAGACCCTAAAGTCAAAGGCCACCCGAGCCCTAAATTCTCTCTGAGAAGCCAAAAGAAAACCTGACCCTTAAAAAAACAATAACCCTAATCCTAATTCTCTCTTAAAACACAAAGAAGCCCTAGACCTAAGTCCTACTTACAACACACAGAGAAACCTAGCAATAAGTCCCCTATTATTAGACAATGAAGAAACCATCGTAGCAGGAAAACCCCCTGTGAATTTCTTCCAACAGGGGGAGAAATTCCAAAATATGAAAAACTCTAAAAGTATTGTTTTGCAGCAATGGAACTTTGGGCTGAGCCTACTGGCAGCTTTCCCCTGCTCACCACTTCTGAGAAAGTGAATACAAGATCAACAGAATATCCCGTAAGCAACCAGCAGATGATACCAGTTACATACTAACGCATTTCAATTAGGGAATAACCACAGGACAGAACCACGCAGTCCTTGGTGACAACCAAAACGGCTGAGAGAGGCTAAGTTTACCTGGAATCAGAAACCCTAATCACAGCTCTGTTCGCATACGCAGACCCAGGGCTCAGGGAGAGAGGACAGAGGGATACCAGGCCATTTAATTCACTCTTAAAATACAATCAATGCCTCCTATCCTAATGCCTTTCACACCGAACGTTATCAAATATGGCCTTGTTCAGAAGAGGATGTTTCCCATTGGGAATCTCCACACAGCCTCGTCAACGATCACGCGTTCGTGCACTGATAAGGAAGGAGTTTGAGAGTCCCTAGGTGATGGGTTCAAATCTCCCCTTGTACAAGCGATGGCATCTAGTGAGTGTGAGTAGTGTACTTTAAAATTTCCAGCCAAGCCAAGCCAAGCCAAAAAAGAAAAAAAGAAAAAAAAGAAGAAGATAAAGATGGGCTTACACCCATTCCCATCAGCAAATGGGCATAGCCCAAGTGGGAGTTCTTGGCTGTTTGAGGGCAGGTCCTGGATTTTAATCCTCTCAAGTTGCAGTCCCCTTTATCTTTTGTGAGATGCAAATATACACTCGATGCCTCGTATCCCAATGCCTTTCACACCCTGCCACACAACCTAGGCTCCCCATTTCAAACAATACCAAAGTAAGCCTTGTTCAGACGGTACAGCAAAAAAGAGGGCATTTCCCATTGGGAATCTCCCCCATGGTTCATGCACAACGCCACAATTATAGCACCACCAATGATAAAGATGGGCTCACACACATTCCCATCAGTAAATGGACATAGTCCATGTGGGAGTTCTTCACAATTTGTGATGGATCTAGGGATTTAGTTCCCACGAGCTGTAGCCCCTTTGTCTTTTTGTGAGATGCTCACGAATCATTTCTTACCACCTTAGATTAAAGCCTTTTCTATCGCTTGCATAACTCAACCTAAGGCACCCAAACATTTGGTCTTCTTCTTATTAATTACAGTAGCATAGGGCTCAAAAAAAATGCAATGCTCAAAAAACATAGAGGCAACAAAACAAGTAAATGTGAAGCTCGAAAAAACCATTGTTCTCCTTGGCAAGCCTCTGTAGAAGCTAAAGGGACATTGGCAGCTTCTAGACAACACCCACCAAGCCTCAGCAACTGCCAACGAGAGCGTTCAAAGGAGCACTTGTGTAAGACAATGTCAATCAATTGAAGGTGGGAGGTCCATGTCATCAAGTGATGCTTTGCTTATGAGATTAATGGTAGAAGCAAAATCATTGGTGGGCTTGGATGGTGTCTTGGAAGCTTCATCAAGGAAGAAGTTGAGGAGTGTCAAAATTATGGGGAGTATGCACAACGGAAGTAATAGTTGATGGCAAGATAGAGCAACATATATGAAAGAGAGCAAGAACACAAGATGTATAGAAAGCTTCTAAATTACCTTCTATTTCAGCCACTCCAAAGTTAGCTTGACCTTCACCTTATGAATGTCTTGATTGTGTTACAAAAAGTGAGGCCTCCTGCCCTTTATATAGGGTTCACCAAGGGCTAGGGTTGGGCCAACCCTAGATCCCTTTTCCACCCACATGTCCACTTTATTTGGGGTGTGTTCACACCTATATGACCTCTTTCTCTCACCCTTTATCACTTGTACATCATATATTTTAACACCCCCTCTCAATGCCACCATGGGACAATACCAAACATGGAGCAAGGTGAGCATTGGACATACAAGAACAAAATGACCCCCTCTCAACCATAGGATAGATGACAAGGTAGGTAGCCTTTCTAAATTAGGCTTTTACAAAAGTGATGAGTTATAGAGAAATGTGGTTCACTCCCAATTCTAGTAAGCATGCTTCACTCCTCAACTAGAAGAGTTTCTTATCATGTGAGGAACTTACGAAATTCCCCTCAACCTTAGTAATATCTTTGGTACCATCGCTTTCATAGTGGCTTCGTGCACCACCCTTGTTGCTCCTTCGCTTTGATGAAACCATCGTCTTGCAAAAGACAATCTTCAAGTGGGATTTGGATGTACCATTCTTCATTACATTGGCTTCATTGGTTGCATCTTCGTGCTTCTCCAATAAGTTGAATTCCAGGGGATTGAGTTCCAGGAAAGGACCTTTTTGCTATTCTGGAACTTTCCATTTCTTGAGCTTGACCTTGTTGTCTCTTATGCGGTGGAAGGTTGGAATCACCTTTTGGAACTAGAAATCTTTTGAAAGATGATGGTGCTGGCTTCAGGAGAGCGGGACCTTGACATCAAAGGCCTTGGCGAAATCCTTCGCCATCTACACTGCTTCGGCCATGGAAACTGGCTTGGCATTCTTTGGTAGGATAATCAAAGGTTCGTTCAGTCCCCAAATGAACCTGGCCATCAACTGTTCTTTATCTAGCAGTGGCGAGTATTTGAGGAGGAGAGCAAAAGCTTGGTGATACACTTCAATAGTTCTCCTTGGGTTAACTCTAAGAATTCATTCATCTTGGTTTCCAAAAAGCTGGGAGGACAAAATCTCTTCCTTAGGTAAATTTTGAGATCATTCCATGTCTGGGTGTTCAGATCCAGACGGTTTGTCTCGCAGTGGTTTTTCCATGCCACTCTAGCTGTTTCTACTATCTTCAGTCTGGCAAGAGCCATTTTACTTTTCTCGTTGTACCCGGTGATATCGAAGTATTCTTCTATTACTTCGATCCACTTCTCCATAGCCTCGCCCATGTTTTCCCCTTCACCCTTGAAAGGTCCAGGCTACGATCTATGAAGAGTTTTACGAAAATCCGGGTCGAGCTCTTCCTCATCGAGTTGTGTATTAACATTCCTACCATGTGACCTCGATCCATGATCCTATCAATACGAAAATTCTTGTTAAGCCCCTTTTTCCCAAATTAACCAAGACGCTCAGGTGAAGAGATGACTTTATAATTCAATTCCGACTTTAGATCCAATTGCATTCTGGGGTTCCTTATAGTCTGGTCAACCCACGCAAAATCCTGGGATAAAGATCCCTTCTACAAGAAGAACACACAGAAGTCATTATCAAAGAACAATTCATTATGAACATATCATTCATATCCTTAACACAATAATGGTCCATCATACCAAAAAAGATCCACTGGGTCAAAGGTTAATAGCAGCAGCAATCTGTCAGCACAATCCACTAATCTCATAGTAATTTGTTGAAGTCATAATCGTCATTCCAGTTACTAACATCATCACTGGGATTCGTCCCATTCATCCTCATTGTGGCTTTGTTCAACTTATCTTCCTTCAACCAGAATTCAAAAATCATCATCTTTCAGTCAGAATCCAAATCAACTCATTAATTCTCAACCAGAATTCTAAAATCATATCAACCAGCATTCGAACTCATCATCTGGATAGCATTTTGGCTTATAACTTCAAGGTCTTAGATTTACTCGTATATATTGCCAGTAAAGAGCTGCAGTTATACTCACGGTATATACATGTAGTCACGGTCCTTGGAGTTATAAGGTAAATACCATCATATCTAGGTCTCAAGCAAGTCACATCCATTCACATATTGCCAGCATTCGAACTCATCATCTGGATAGCATTTTGGCTTATAACTTCAAGGTCTTAGATTTACTCGTATATATTGCCAGTAAAGAGCTGCAGTTATACTCACGGTATATACATGTAGTCATGGTCCTTGGAGTTATAAGGTAAATACCATCATATCTAGGTCTCAAGCAAGTCACATCCATTCACATTGCATCTCATCCATTCACATCTATCTCGATTCACATCATATCCATTTCACATCACATCTCATCCATTCACATCTATCTTGATTTACATCTCATCCATTCACATCTATCTTGATTCACATCACATCACATCTCATTCATTCACATCACATCACATCACATCACATCCATTCACATCACATCTCATCCATTCACATCTATCTCGATTCACATCTCATTCATTCACATGTATCCCGATTCACATCACATCCATTTCACATCACATCACATCCATTCACATCACATCTCATCCATTCACATCTATCTCGATTCACATCACATTACATCTCATTCATTCACATCGATCCTGATTCACATTACATCACATCACATCCATTTCACATCACATCACATCCATTCACATCACATCTCATCCATTCACATCTATCTCGATTCACATCACATCACATCTCATTCATTCACATCTATTTCGATTCACATCACATCCATTTCACATCACATCACATCCATTCACATCACATCTCATCTATTTACATCTATCTCGATTCACATCACATCTCATTCATTCACATCTATCCCGATTCACATCACATCACATCCATTCACATCACATCTCATCCATTCACATCTATCTCGATTCACATCACATCACATCTCATTCATTCACATCTATTCACATTTAGTAACATTTCCTACTTTCGATACCGATAGGACTTTTTCTAAATCTCTGCCAATTGCTTGGCCTAGGTAAAGGTACTTTTTTCTCGATGGATATTTTCATATTCTTTCTCAAATTTTTCAAATGAAATATATTCAATATTCTTCTTTTGAGTAAAAGATTCATGGGATTTACAAAAATCAATTCTACCCATATTTCCCAATAAAATTAATAATGCTCAAAATTCCACTTTTGATAAATACTCATAATTTGAATTATGCTAAAAATTCCTCTTTTTCTATTTAATTTCTTGGATCCAAATATGATGGGAATTCCTCTTTTTGCATTTAATTGATTGAATTCCAAATGTCATGGGAATTTCTCTTTTATCATAAAATAAATTTATCTAAAATTTCAATTGTCATGGGAATTTCTCTTTTATCATTTAAAAATTTATCATCATGCATGATGATAAATTTATCATCATGCATAAATTTATCTAAAATTTCTCTTTAAATAAAAATATCCATTAATTCAAATATGCCAAGAATTCCACTTTTAGCATTTAAATGATTGAATTCCAAATGTCATGGGAATTCCTCTTATCATTTAAATTTTCTTATACATAAAATAAATTTATCTAAAATTTCTCTTTAAATAAAATATCCATTATTTTAATATATCAAAATTTCTCTTTTTCCATTTAATCACATGGATCTCCATTATCATGGGAATTCCTCTTTTTGCATAAAAATAAAATTACCAAAAATTCCTCTTTTTGTTAATTAATTAATTATGCATAAATACTAAAAATTAGTTTCCCATGAATTTGATGAAAATCATTCTTTTAGCATAGGATGTCCAATCCTAGAATATGGTAGGAAGTCCTCTTTTCACATTATGCATAAAAATGAGCTATGTATTAATTTCTAAAAATTTTACCATAGCTTCGCTGCTATTACTGATAATTTTCAACATTTCTAGAAAGAATAAGACTTTGTAATACAATTATGATAGAAGAACTATCTTTGAACTTAAATCCAATTTATGGAGTTAAATCATAAATTTACCATAATTTTATTATCATAAAAGCATAAAAAGCCAGTTTCTTTACCACTAGCTTAACAAGCTTAGAGATTGATTTTGAATTAATAATTTATCAATGAGAAACATTCATTTGCTAAAGAATTAGTCATAGGAATGACTATTCTTTTGGGGGAGAGAGATATACATAAAAAGCATCCTAATTAAGCAGCATAAAGAATAACTTTTTTGTGATTAATCATTAGAATTCTTATAGAAAGCTTGATTTGCATTGAAAATAATTAATTTGAAACTTCTCAAGCTTGAGAGGGCTTGAGAAGTGAAATCTTTTGAGAATATTAATGAAAACCATGAAATTACTTCTTACCTCTTGATTTGGCTTGCTTCTTTATCTTAGAAGGAAGCCCCCAACCAATCAATTGGTTTAGTATGTTGAGAAGAAAGCTCCAAGGATTGTTGAAGAGAGAGAGAAGCTCTAATCTCTCAAAAAGTAGAGGATTTTTAAGGGATAACAGAAAATATCATTATTTTAATGTAATACTAGCATGGTATAGTTCATAGATGAGAATAAAAAAGAATGAGGGTCTATTTATAGGTGAGGGAGGTCACTAACTGAGTCTAGCTAAGTTCTAGAATTTTCCAGCTTCAGTTTGGCTGAATTTGGACAAGATTTGGACCAGTTTAGCTCCCATTTTGATCCAGTTTGATTCAGGAGAGAGGAGAGATAAAAATATCACAATTTTTTAAAATGAAAAAACCTTCCCACACATGTGAAGGAGGCGCCTACCTCAAAGGTCCCCCCCTCCTTACCAAGGTGTCAAAAATTCATCATTTCTCCAAAATATCTCATTTTTTTAGTAATATCTCTTAACTAATAAATCTTGTACTCAGTCAACTCTTCATCTTATGTGAGCATTTACTCATTTTTAGGTATTTTATTTTATTCTTTGGATTTATCTCATCCCAACACTTGGATTAATCCTATTGGCCCATAGGAACCTTAATTGGACGATAATCCAAAAATTTCTGAAAATCTAGACCCTTAGGCTAAGGTCCCTTATATCATTTTTAATTGATTCCTAATGCACATTGGAAAGTTCATTTTAAACTTTTGTTTCTTCAGGGGATTAAACCATATTAGACACTAGGAGGATTTTTATATCCAAAGATATCTCAATTTTGGATTACCTCTCTCTAAATATTTTCTCTCTCTAGGCCAAAATAGAGTAAAACAAGATCTTTCTCCTATTTTGAGAGGGGAATAATTACAAGAATAGAAGGGGAGGTTGTTACACCTTTACACCTCAGAAGCTGGAGGGAGGAATCTTACAATGGTATTTTAGGTAAGAAACTTGACACCAAGCACAAAATTTTACATTACACAAATTAAACCTGTCAAAATGGCAACAAACAAATGCATCATTCAATGTTTTCATAAACATACTTTGAAACGATGAATCACCATCCGCATGGCCAACATGCTCAGGATCACGTGCACCCTGAGATACACGCATGACCCTCTTGGGACTTGCTTTCCTTCACCGCCTTTTTGTCGATTTTTCTTCTTCAAGAAGTCTTACAAGGTGTCTCCACATGCTTTATCCACATTACTTGGTATGTGTTGGTGTGTACCAATATCAAGTAACCTCTTAGGTGAAGATGCTACCAAAACAGTAGGAAACAATTAACAACTATCAAAAAATCTAAAACTATTAACAACTAACACATCCATTAGCATGTAGGCATCACACAGCTATTGGCTGTTGAAAAGATGCAAGGGAGAAGAGAGCTTGAGCTCTTGCAAGCACATACACACTCACACAAACCCCTAGAAGAGAGCACACAAGGTGAGAGGTTGAAAATTCTTCTTCTTCTTCTTCACACAACAAAAAAGGTCTACAAAGAAGATAAAGTGACTAACACACATAATAGAGTATATACAAGCGGTCCATAATGTGAACACGCTAAGAAGAGTGGGTAGATGTGGACTAGTCGATGTAGTTTAGCTGTAGAATCTTTGGCGGAGATATGTCAGTGCCAGCTACCAAACCCGCCTTTGATGTAAATGTGAAACGATCATACAGGCGCCTCATGAGTGTCAACCCATGTTGAGCTTAACATCTCAACACTCCCCCTCAAGCTCAACTCCAGCTCATGAACTCCAAGCATATCTTGAAATTTGCGGAGCTTCTCAGCTCCCAAGGCCTTCGTGAAGATGTTAGCAACATAATCATGTGTGTTGACGTAGGCTAAGTTGATGTCGCCTGCCCAAGAGTCTCTCCATGATGAAGTGGTAATGTACCTCAATGTGTTTCGTCCGTGCATGGAAAAATGGGTTCCTGGCCAATTGTATATTGCTAAGATTGTCACAATATATGACAACGTTTCTCTCCACATGCAATCCCAAATCAGCCAAGTAGCTTGCATAACCAAGCTACCTCACATGCTGTCACACCGACAGCTCCTCTGTACTCGACAAGGCAACTGTGGGCTGCTCCATGTTACAGCAGCACTCCCCAATAATGAAAACATGAATCCACTGGTAGATCTCCTGTCTGAGATGCTACCTACCCAATCTGCATCTGTGTACCCATATAGCTCCAATGGTACACCTAATGCGCATAAAACAATGCATAATCAATAGTGGCCCTCAAGTACTGAAGTGTGCGTCGCACACTGTCAAGATGTGGTTTGCACAGAACCTGCATAATTTGACTCTCTAAGCCAATAGTGTAGCTCAAATCTGGCCTGCTGATGGTGACATAGATCAAAATCCCCACAATCTTCCTGTACATAGTGGGATCCTCCAACACATAACCTGCATCCACACACTAAGCTTGCCATTTTGCTCTAATGGCACCGAGATTGGCTTACAATCAGCCATTCCATACTTGGACAACATGTCCAATGCATACTATCTCTGTGACAGCCAAAATACCCTCACGTGTGCGAATGACCTCAATTCCCAAAAAGTAGCGCAGATCTCCCAAATTCTTTATCTCAAACTTCCTTTTGAGAAGACTTTTCACATGCTCAATCTCTTCCAAGTTGTCACCCCCAATAATAAGATCATCTACATAAATGGTGATGATCACAATACCCTTATCACTCTTGTGCACATATAAAGAGTGATCTGCATCTGCCATATGAAAAACAATAGTGACAAGATACTCAACAATCTTGTCATGCCATGCTCGTGGAGCTTGCTTCAGCCCATACAAGCCCTTACGAATCTTACACACATAATCTGGGTGACCTGTATCCTCAAAACCTGGTGGGGCTGATCCATATACACCTCTTCTTGTTGTTGCAAGTCACCATGCAAGAACGCATTTTTGACATCCATCTGATGATGTAAAAACCAGCCTTTAGCTGCAGCCACCCCAATCACAACTCTCATAGTTGCCATCTTTGCAACTGGGAAAAATGTGTCCTCATAATAAATCCCATGTGTCTGCGCATATCCTTTGGGTACCAATCTAGCCTTGTACCTGCTGCTTATGCTACCATCACTGTTATGTTTCACCTTATACACCCACTTACAGCCAATAGCTTTCTTGCCTTCAGGCAATGGCACCAAATCCCAAGTCTCATTTCCATACAATGCATCCATCTCCTCATCCATAGCTTTCTCCCAACACACATTTCCAATAGCCTCATCAAAACATGTGGGTTCTACAACTTGCACAACTTTTGCCATATATGCATAGTGATGTGCCACATAACCATCATAAGTCAACCTCTGCACAGGATTTTTGACTCTTCTAGATCTTCGTAACTTTGCATTCATGTCTTCCATAGCCTTCTTCAACTAGGTGTCCTCATTTGCTGGAATCCCAAGCTCCTCATCAAGGCTCATGTTCGAGCCACTAGAATCTCCATCAACAAGAGAATGCCCTACAGAAATGTCAGGCATACCAATGGGCTCAACCACTTTCTCTTTGCCTTTATGTGATGTACCAACTACATTTTCAGGACTGGTATTATGACGCAGCCTGCCACTCCATGGTCTATCAATAGAACTGCTGGATGAGAACTCTCCTAGTCCACTCAATGACTGTGATTGTGCTGACTTGTATTTTGTGCAACCACATTTCCACTTACATCATCCCCAACAGCTGGCACGAGACCCTTTTATACTTCTTGAAGAAATAATTAAAAAAACTCATATGATACATCAAAAATTAAAATAAAGACTTGAATTAAATTGAGATCAAATAACATAGCATAACACAAGGCAAAGAAAATAGAATAACATCACCATCAAGACAAGATTGGGTGCAATCTCCCCCCCCATGCTGTGTAGCTCCACTTCTATGACATGAGTATTTAGAGAATTTTTATTTATAAAAATAGCCCAAGGAGCTAAGAATAGATGTGCGTATAAATTGGGCTTGCCTTTCCCACTTTTGGGGTATTGCTTTATAAAAAGAATGTGGGGGAGAGGGAGAGCTTCAGACCCTAGCAAGCAAACACACACACACACAAGAGAGATGGATAGCTGAAATTTCTTCTATCTTCTTAATCTCTACTCAACCAACATGACATAAAGATAAGAGTACACACTATATGGGTTAGTACTCAACTACTATAACTTACAAGGGTCGGTCCATAATGTGAACCCAACTAAATGTGCTGTCGCTATAACTATGCTAGTCTCTAGTAATCCAAAATGGCTGTCACATAGCCTGTCATCGCACTGGCCACATATCACCCATAATCTCACCAACCATGCCAGTGGTGTAGATGCGGAAGCTATCACCTAGGCGGGCCATCAATGTCTGCCGTAGCACTAGTTGAGCTCGATATCTCAATACTCCCCCTCGAGCTCAACTCCACACACTGCACTCCAAGTAAGCTCCTAAACTTGTGAAGCTTCCTGTGCCCAATGCCTTCATGAAGATGTCAGAGCCACCTGATCCTCTGTGCTGACATATACCAGATCTACATATCTTTTTTGCGGCTAGAACCTTCTCCCTCACAAAGTAATAATGCACCTCAATGTGCTTTGTTCTAGCATGATATACTGGGTTACTTGCCAACTGTATGCTGCTCATTTTGTCACAATATATGACAACTGCCCTAACCACGGGCTCTCCCATGTCACCAAGTAGCTTATGAAACCAAGCTACCTCATAAGCTGCCATAGCAGCACCCTGGTACTCTGCCTCTGTACTCAACAAGGCAACTGTTGGCTGCTTCTTACTGCTCCAACTCATAGCAACACTCCCAAATGAGAACATAAAACCACCGGTAGATCTCCTGTCTGCAATGCTACTAGCCCAATCAGCATATGTGTACCCATGCAACTGTATCTCTGTACCAGCCTCAGAAAATTCCATAATCAACTGTGGACTTTATGTACCTAAGGATCCGTCTAGCCGCAGCCAAGTGTGGCGTCCTAGGGGCCTGCATAAATTGACTCACAAGTCCAACAGCATAGCTCAAGTTTGGCCTTGTAATGGTCATGTAGATCAAGCTACTCACTATGCGCCTGTATGTAGTGGGGTCCTCCAAAAACTCACCTGTATCTGCAGAAAGCTTTGTGTTCTACGGCAATGGCACTGAAATAGGCTTACAGCCTATCATAGCATACTTGAACAACATGTCCAAGCCATACTACCTTTGCAATAGCAAAATGCCATGAGGTGATCTCACCACCTCTATGCCTAAGAAATACCACAGCTCACCCAAATCCTTCATCTCAAACTTCTAACTCAAAAGCATCCTGACATCATGTATGTTTGTATCACTATCACCAATGATAATCAAGTCATCCACATAGATGACTAATAGCATGATCACTCTATCTAACTTTTTCAAATATAGTGAAAAATCTACATTGGATATCTAAAATCCAATGGTAACAAGATACTCCCTGATCTTGTTTGACCATGCTCTGGGTGCCTGCTTCAAGTCATATAAACTCTAGATGTGCATCACTCACATAACCTAGTGGCTGCATCATGTACACTTCTTCTTGAAAATCACCATGCAAGAAAGCATTCTTTACATCCATTTGATGTAAAGACCAACCCTTCGCAGCCATAGCAATGACAACTCTCACGGGGACCATTTTTTGCAACCGGGATGAATGTCATTCAATTGCCTTCTTTTACTTAGGCAAAGGCACTAACTCCCATGTTGCATTTGCATCCAATGCTGCCATCTACTCATCTCCATGGCATCTTCCCATTTCTTATTTCCAATTGCCTGCTCAAAGCAAGTGGGCTCAACCTCCTACCAAACTAATTGATTGGTTGGGGGCCTCTACATTGATTAAAGAATCAAGCAATCTAGGAGGTAAGTTTATGGTCTTTTTTTTTTAAATCTCCAAATGTTCTTTCTTCTCAACCCCTCTCAAGCTTGAGAAGCATTCAATTGAATGGCTTTTTAATACAATTGAAGTTCTTTAATGAATTGTAGTGATAAAACACATAAATTTTCATTTATGCTTAAATTAAATGTTTTTTTTAAAAGTAAGTCTCTCTCTCCCCCAAAGAATGGTCATTCCTATGACCTATTCTATATTCAAATGAAGCTTCTCATTATGAAGCAATTCTCTAATCTAAAAGTAATTTCTATGCTTGTCAAATTGAGGCCAAATAAGTGGCTTTTTAATGCTTTTATGCTATTTAATTCATGGAAAAATTAGGAATCAAGTCCATAATTGGATATTGATCCAATTAATGGTTATTCTATCATATGATATTACTAAACTTTATGTTTTCAAAATTATTGAGAATTATCAGTAAAAATAGCAGCGAAGCTATGGTAAAATTTCTAAAAAATTAACACATAAATTATTTTCATTCATAATATGAAAAGAGGACTTCCTACCATATTCTAGGATTAATCATCCTAGATTAATTGAATGATTCTCATTATAATCATGAAAAAATTGATTTTATGTTTATGCATAAATAGTTAATTAGGAAAAAGAGAAATTTCTAGTAATTCATTTTTATGTTAAAAGAGAAATCCCTGTGACAATGGAAATCCATGTATTCCAATGAAGTAAGAGAAAAATTGGGATGCTAAAATAATGTATATTTTATTTAAAAACTAAAGAAAGATTTTAGTTAAATTTATCTTTTTGCATAGATAAATTTAAATGATGAAAGCGGAATTCCCACCATATTGGAATTCAAATATTTAAATGAGGAAAGTGTAATTTTTAGCATATTGAAATTAATGGGTATTTTATTTAAATTAAAAGATAAAATTTAGATAAATTTATTTTATCTATGAGAAATATTTAAATGGTAAAAGAGGAATTCCTATGACATTTGGAATTCCATCATTTAGATGGGGAAAGAGAAATTCCTAGCATATTGAAATGAATGGGTATTTTATTTAAATTCAAAGATGAATTTTAGATAAATTTATTTTATCTATGAGAAATATTTAAATGGTAAAAGAGGAATTTCTATGACATTTGGAATTCCATCATTTAGATGGGAAAAGAGAAATTTCTAGCATATTGAAATTAATGGGTATTTTATTTAAATTCAAAGATAAATTTTAGATAAATTTTATTTATCTATGAGAAATATTTAAATGGTAAAAGAGGAATTCCTATGACATTTGGAATTCCATCATTTAGATGGAAAAAGAGAAATTCCTAGCATATTGAATTAATGGGTATTTTATTATGAGAAATATTGATGATAAAAGAGAAACTCCCATGACATTGGAATGCAAATAATTAAATGCAAAAAAGAAGAATTCCCATGGTATTTGAGATCCAAGAAATTAAATGGAAAGAAGAGGAATTTTTAGTATAATGCAATTTATGATTATTTATCAAAAGTGGAAATAGGGGTAGAATTGATTTCTGTAAATCCCATGAATTCTTTTATTCAAAAGAGGAATATTGAATATAATTCAATTGAGAAATTGAGAAGGAATATAGAAATAGTCATTCGAGAAAAGGAACCTTTAATTAGGCCAAGCAATTGGTAGAAATTTAGAAAAGTCCCATTATCGGAATCAAACTAGAAAAAGCTACTAAATGGGAATACCATGTGAAATGGATGTGATAAGATGTAAATAGGATGTGATAAGATGTGAATGGATGTAATAAGATGAAAATAGAATGTGATAAGATGTGATGTAATGGAAATGGATGTGTGTGTGTATGTGAAAGAATAGATGTGGATGTGTATGTGAAAGAATAGATGTGGATGTGTATGTAAAAGAATGGATGTGGATGTGTATGTGAAAGAATAGATATGGAAGAATGGATGTGGATGTGTATGTGGAAGAATGGATGTGTATGTGTATGTGAAAGAATGGATGTGGATGTGTATGCGAAAGGATGTGATGTCAATGTGAGTGAATGGATGAGATGTAATGTTATGTGAATCAGGATGTGAATGAATGAGATGTGATGTCATGTGAATAGGATGTAAATGAATTATATGGGATGTGAATGGATGAGATGTGATGTAAATTGAGATAGATGTGAATGAATGATATGTGAATTGGGATAAGAATGAATGAGATGAGATGTGAAATGAATGTGATGAGATGTGATGTAAATTGAGATAGATGTGAATGAATGATATGTGATGTAAATGAATGAGGTGTGATGGGATGTGAATATGGGTAGATGCGAGTGGATGAGATGTGATGAGGATAAATGAGGAAAGATGTGATGAGATGAAAAATGATGTGATTGGATGAGAATAGGAATACATATGAATTGGATATGGATTAAGTAATGTGGATAGATGTGGAACAATGTGAAAGACGAGAGTTCATTATAGAAACTGTATTTATGACCTATTTATAAATGACTGTTTTATGTCAATAATGCTGGGGAAGCATTTTGACCGTCTTGAGAATGAGGTCGTGGACCTAACTGATAAAGTTACAACAACTGACGGAAAGTCAACGGAGGACGTCTCGCGTAGCAACGTCGACCGAGGTCTTGACCAGCCTTGGTTCGATTTAAATGGTGAGCTTCCGGTACGGTGGATGAGGGACCAAGGAAGCGGCCTATGAATGAAGCGCTAGGTGACCTACGAAGGATCCTAGAGGGTGCTGACCATACGGTGCTCGAGCTCTGGGTCGGTGAAGATACCCACACGTGCGTCGGGAAAGATATAGAAACAAGGAGTAAGAGTTGTTTTCTGAAACCGGGCATGGATCTGGTTGATTGACCTTGCTGGTCCTCAACGGAAGAGTCCATGGCTCTTTTATATGGATTTGTTGGTTGGTCTTGCTGATCTTCAACGGAGATTCCATCTTGATTTTTATAAGTGAATATATTGTCGGGTACTATGAGCTAGGAACTATCGAAAAGGCCCCTGAGGGACAGGTGGTGAGCGTTTTGGTTGCCAATGATGCCATAGGTACACCGATAAAGGAATGATTGGAAATTAGGATTCAACCGGATATTCTGGAGGATTATGATCAGTGACACTATGGTTTCATTAAATGATTGTTTTAAAGATAGCTGAATCTGTGAAAAAGGCAATTCATATTGGGTGTGTAAGTGGTGTGACTAGCATTAAATTTGCATGAATATCCGGGGGCGCAGCCTCGAGTGAGGGATCTTGCCCCACGCAAGAAGTGCTACTTCCGTTGCTAGCACCCCCAAATCCGACCGTTGTGCGGAGGGGGGAGGGATCTTTCAGCTGGTATCAGAGCAAATTGACTAAAGTGGATCAACTGAAAAGCCAAAAATGTCAAAAATTTGTGAAGTAACAGTAAAAGGTTGTAATTGTGTGATAAAATTCATACAAATTGATATTCAGAATGAAGATTCATAAAATTGAAAGTGGGTCTTCAGATGAAGTACCGCAATTGTATGGAAATCCCTAACTTTCTTGAGGCCTAGTCATGATGGTATTTACCTTATAATTTCAAGGACCGTGACTACCCGTATATACCGAGGGTATAATTGTAGCTCTTTACTGGCAGTATATACGAGTAAATCTAAGGCCTTGAAATTATAAGTAAAAATGCTATCCAGATAATGAATTCGAATGTGGTTGATACGATTTTAAAATTCTGGTTGAGAATTGATGAGTTGATTTGGATTTTGATTGAAAAAAGATGATTCCTGAATTTTGGTTGAAAAACGATCAGTTGAACAAAGCCACAATGAGAATTAATGGGACGAGTCCCTGTGATGATGTTCGTAAATGACTTCAGCAAATCACTACGAGATTAGTGGATTGTGCTGATAGATTGCTACTGTTAACACTTGACCTAGTGGATCCAGTTAAGGGATGACAAATTAAAAACGTGCATAACTAAAGCTTCCATGGAGGAATGTTCAGATGGAATTTTCGGTCTGATGGACCATTATCGTGTTAAGAATATGAATGATATGTTCTGAATGAATTGTTATCTGATAATGAGTTCTATATAAGGGATCTTTATCCCATGATTCTGTGGAGAGCTGACCAATCTAAAGAACCCCAGAATCAGTTGGATCTAAAGTCGGATTTGAATTGTAAATAAAAGGACTTAACAAGAATTTTTGTATTGATAGGATCATGGATTGAGGTCGTCGTGGTAGGCTTTCAAGGGTGAAGGGGAAAACTTGAGCGAGACTGTGGAGAAGTGGATCGAAGCAATGGAAGAGTACTTCGATGTCACCGGGTACAATGAGAAGAGCAAAATGGCTCTTGCAAGGCTGAAGATAATAGAAACAGCCAGAGTAGCATGGAGAAACCACTGAGACAAACCGTGTGGATCGAAACACTCAGACATGGAATGATCTCAAAATTTACCTAAGGAAGAGATTCTGTCCTCCCGGCGCGGCTGATGAACGAATTCTTAGAGTTAACCCAGGGGAGCAGAACTATTGAAGTATATCACCAAGCGTTCGCTCTCCTCCTCAAATACTCGCCACCGCTGGATGAAAAACAGCTGATGGCCAGGTTCATTCATGTTAAGAAAATGTGGTGCTTATGCTAGATCAAGTTGAGTGGAGGAGAGAGACTCAAAAAATACAAGAACAAATCTTGTTTATTTAGTTGCTTATGCATACAACTTGGCCTTTGCCTGCACAAATGCCTTGTAGCTTTGCCTTTAAATAGGTGAGCTAGTGGACCATAAGTCCATTCACACACACACCCTTCTCCTACCCTTTTACATGACCTTAGTCTTTTAATACCCCCCCCCCCCCTCAATACCAAATATGAAAAAAAATTGGAATAGGTGGTATTGGACATAGGTTGCCTTTATTGCAACCGGAATCTTATTCTAGGAAAGATTGTGGAAGAGTAGAGAATTCACAAGAATTGATTCAATCATAAAAACCATTGCTTTGCAAGCTTCAACTAAATCAAATCAATTGAAATTTAAACACTTAACAAAATTAAAATACTTAGCTCAATAGACCATATTGGGTGCAATCTCCTCCCCTCTTGTGCGTGGCCTCTCCCCACACAAGAGTATTTCTTTATTAGCTTTCTTTCCACCAAAATTAGGCCATAGCCCCCAAAATATACAAGATGTGCTTTTTAGAGAGCACGGCACTCTTCTTTCACAAAAATAGAGTGTCAAATATTGGGACTAGGGTAAAGCCATAGGCTTTAATAAATTCCACATAATAAATGTATCTTTCCTAAAGTTCAAAATGGATAAATCATTTGCTAAGGTTGCAAGCTACTATGCTTGCCAAAAATGAAATGTGATGAACCAAGACATTTCTTCCAAAGTAAACTCTTCAATTCCCATAGTCTTCATCACCTGAAAATATAAGCCCAATTAATTTATAAATTAATCCCACAAATATTAAACAGGCACAAATCATAACCAACTCATGACTACCAGGCGTAAGTACCCCAGGAATCACCCTGCCATACAAACCTAATTGAAATAATCATAGGTGGCCTCAAACATACGTCATATACCGCACGTATTAATATTTATAGTGGTATCACCCACGATATTAACCTAGCCGGCATGATGCAAGAGTAACCTAGGCGTCCCCAAATTACTCAAGAGGGGATAAATAATATTTTTCTAGAGGACTTAAAATATATTCTCATGACATTCCTCTTGCTTGAGTTTGCAATTGTCCTCAATTGCGGATTTGCTGGGTTTGAAAAGAATGAAGAATTTCAGGCTAAACTCGGAAAAATTTCTCAGGCATCCATTTAGCATCTTCTTGTGGATGATTCTTGAAAATCAAAAGATACTTGAATGAGATGAGATTTTAAATGAATGTGATGAGATGTGATGTAAATTGAGATAGATGTGAATGAATGATATGTGATGTAAATGAATGAGGTGTGAAAGGATGTGAATATGGGTAGATGTGCGAGTGGATGAGATGTGATGAGGATAAATGAGGAAAGATGTGATGAGATGAAAAATGATGTGATTGGATGATGAGAATAGGAATACATATGAATTGGATATGGATTAAGTAATGTGGACAGATGTGGAACAATGTGAAAGACGAGAGTTCATTATAGAAACTGTATTTATGACCTGTTTTTAAATGACTATTTTATGTCAATAATGCTGGGGAAGCATTTTGACCGTCTTGAGAATGAGGTCGTGTGGAGACCTAACTGATAAAGTTGCAAACAATTGACGGAGAGTCAACGGAGGACGTCTCGCATAGCAAGGTCGCGCGATGTTTTGATTAGCCTCGGTTTGATTTAAATGGTGAGCTTCCGGTATGGTGGATGAGGGACCAAGGAAGCAGCCTATGAGTGAAGCGCTAGGTGACCTACGAAGGATCCTAGAGGGTGCTGATCATACGGTGCTCGGGCTCTAGGTCGCCGAAGATACCCACACGTGCATCGGGGAAGATATTCGAACAAGGAGTAAGTGTTGTTTTCTGAAACTGAGCATGGATCTGGTTGATTGACCTTGCTGGTCCTCTCAAAACGGATGAGTCCATGGCTCTTTTATATGGATCTGTTGGTTGATCTTGCTAATCTTCAACGGAGATTCCATCTTGATTTTTATAAGTGAATATATTCTCGGGTACTACTAGCTGGGAACTATCGAAAAGGCACCTGAGGGACATGTGGTGAGCGTTCTGGTTGCCAATGATGCCATAGGTACATCGTTGAAGGAATGATTGGAAATTAGGATTCAACCGAATATTTTGGAGAGCTCGGCCAGTAGCCCAGTGCACGTACAAAATGTCAGTGCCTGAAGCTATTGAACTCAAGGAACAGCTTAGGCACATCTGTTAGAACAAGGGTTTGTAAGACCCAGTGTTTCACCTTGGGGAGCGCCAGTTCTCTTTCAAAAAAAGAAGGATGGAACGTTAAGACTCTGTGTGGATTACAGAGGTCTCAATTAGCTGACAGTTAAGAATAAGTATCCTATTCTCCCAGAATTGATGAGCTTCTGGACAGGCTAAATGGAGCCCAAATCTTCACAAAGATAGATCTCAAATCAGGGTATTGTTGAGATTCAAGCTCGATGTCAGTGTGAGCCAGCTATGCTATGTGCTGGCATGTTAGGTAGGAACATGTGTGAGACATAAATGACTGCGTCCAGCTGGTCATAGTGTGTGGACATTAGCTAGGGTTAGATGTGTGTGGACACAACTCATAGTGTGTTGTGTGTATTATGGATTATGGCTTTATGCATTGTGTGAGAAGGGAGATGGCTTCCCTCTATGGTTAGGGTTTGTAATATACATTAGGGTTTGCTCCTGTGTGTGTGTCTCCTCTCCCTCTACCTATCTTTTAACATGGTATCAGAGCCTGGTGCTGTCTATTAGGGTTTATGAGTGAGTAAGAGAAGAGGGAGAAGAAGCTGTGAAGAAAAGCTAAGAAGCTTGCCATTGATGCTGTGAAGCTTGGAGCACACCGATTACTATCAGATCTGAGAGCTTGGCCTACCGGGTAAGGTATTATAAACATCCTTGAGCGGATTGCAGGTGATTCAGGCAAAAACAAAGCCAATTAGGGCAACTCAAAGCAAAGAAAAATTCTGGTTTTTTGGAAGCTTTCCATTAAAGCTTGGAAGCACTGATGTATGGTGAAATACATGCAAATCTGGCAAAGAAATGTGTATGTGACAAGCAAGAATGTGTTGGCAACTCATGTACAATCCCTACTATGATTTTTGGAGCAATTTACATGCATTTGAATGGGTGAAAAATTCTGGTTTTTGAGCTCTCACAAAACAGAGAAAAGGAAGTCAAAATTTGATGCATTTGGAGCATGTTTTTGGCAAAAATAAAACCATTGACTGGTTGCACACATACCTAGGTGTGTTGGGGACTCAAACCCATCATCAATTAGTACTACAAACACTCCCAAATCCCTCAGGAGCAGGCGGCGCATTCTGGATAGAGAAACAGGGTAGTTTTTTGACATTTTTGATACGAGGAGGTCGATTATAACTTGGGTGCTTGATATATTTCAAGATTGGTTTAGCAATTAGTTGCTACACACACTTGAGAAGAAGGCTACATGATTGGATTGATCAATTATCATCAATTGAGCTGGGAATGAGCTGATTAAACAGGCTGTCCACTGGTTGCAGAGAAACAGAGTGAATTTAATCGAACAATTACTCTTTGGTCTTAAACAATTGGACAAATTCCTCTTACATGGAGTTAGTGGACATCATTGCTAAGCTAATGAATGCATGGTTGCTCAATTTGGACAAGGATTGAAGAAATTAGAGCAAAAGTACTACTGGTTTTATTGGTTTTTCTGGTTTTTTTCCCAAAACAGAGAAAGGGGTTTGATAAAATTGATATGTACACACATCGGATGGTGTTGATATTCAACATTGAAGTTGTTTAGGTGTCAATGCAAGTTACCCATACTTGATTGAACCACTACATTACAATTTGGAGCCTTGGAAAGTGCATCAAAGCAGGGTATCTTGGACTGTATGAGCCAGTTCATTTTGGATGCATACAGTTCATTTTGGATGCATACAGGATTTTCTACATTAAATTTGAAGATTGTTGGCTACTTTGGAGTACCTGGAACACTCATTGGAGTGTGGTTGAGCTGAGGAAGGCTCGTTTACAGATTTGGAATTGTACGCAAGGTGTATTTGCATTGAGCAAATATGTCGGGGATAATCCAGTACAGATTGTTGGTGAAAAGCTGGATAGGAAGAACTTCCAGGCATGGAAGTACAGTATTAAAAGTTTCTTGAAGGGAAAAGGTTATTGGAATCTCATTACAGGTGCTGAGCTGCCAGAGATGGAACTACCCCGACAACCTACACAACAACAGGTTATCGCTCATAAGTAATGGTTAGAAAGAGCATTCAAAGTGTTGCATTATCTGTCTATATGTATTTCGGATGCTATGCTCATACACATACATGATGCTGAGAATCCCAAGGATGCATGGGATACATTGGTGAAATTGTTTTTTGATACAGATACGAGTGCTCGCAAGTCTCAATTGCGACAACAAATACATAATGTGAAGCGGAATAGAAGGAGCATCCATGATTATGTGCAAGAGATAAAGAAGTTTGCAGATGCATTGGCAACAATCAATGCCCCCATGCCTGATGATGATTTGGTAGACATTACCTTGCGTGGTCTTGGCAAGGAATATAAATCTTTTGATACATCTATCTCGGTTCGAAGTACAGGTTTACTAGACTTTGATGAGTTGGTTTCACTCTTGCTTGTTGAGGAAATCAAACTCAGTGATTCCTTTCAGGATGCATCTACTAGCCATGATGATAATGGCAGAAATCAGGCTTTCTATTTGCAAAGAGGTTTTAGAGACAGGGGGAGATTCGCATCATGTGGCCGTGGTAATGGTCGTCGTGGATGGCAGGAAAAGTCACCACAACAGAATTTTCAGCCTTCATATGGTGCTAGAGGTGTTCGTGGATATACACCTCAGAGAGGCAGAGGTAATCCTCGTGGTAGAGGACGTTGGCAAGGCCAACAAACATCTATGCAAGATGTGGAATGCCATTACTGTGGGAAATTTGGTCATATGGCACGTGATTGTTTTCGCAAATAGAATGATTTGAGAGGGGGTAGAGCACAACGTGGTGGACATTATGGTGGACATTATGCACAACATGGTGGAAATTATGCATCAAGCAGTAATGATGGCAGCGCAAATCACTTGTTTGCCATGAAACATGTTGTGGGATCTATGATGACAAATGCTGAGAATGATGATACTTGGTATATGGACTCTGGAGCATCAAACCATATGACTTGTCACGGTGAATGGTTTGAGCATATGAAGCCTATGGATGTGAAAGGCTATGTGGAGACAGGAGATGATACTTAGCATGCCATTATACATGTTGGAAGTGTACCATTGGTTATGCACAATGGTCAAACAAAATCTATGTCAGATGTATTGTATGTGCCTTCTATCACAAAAAGCTTGGCCTCAGTTGGTCAAATGGTGCCAGATTATTATTGGGCAGAAGCATGTGCTACTGCAGTGTATATACTGAACAAAACACCTATAGAGCAGCCATACATGGAAGCACGCCAGAGATGCGGCTTACAAGTTATAGGCCAGACATTGGACACCTCAAAGTTTTTGGATGCATAGCTTATGTACATGTGCCTGACGAAAGAAAGAGGAAGTTGGATCCTAAGGCAGAAAAATATGTATTTGTTGGATATGCACAGGATCGTAAGGCATACAAATGTTACAATCCACAAACTAGGCAAGTTGTTATCTCACGAGATGTGGTGTTTGATGAGCTTGCTAGTTGGTACAAAGCAAAAGATGAGGGTGTCATTGAGTCACTTGAAGCTGATGTGCATGTGAACTTGCCACAAGCAAGTTCTAGTTCTACTTCTATGTCTGGGCCAGTAGAGCAGAAGCTGAGAGTAGCACTGTACGTCCATGGTCAGGACGTTTGAGGCATGAGAGTGTGAGCACTAGGAGTAGGGCTATGGATAAAGGAAAGAAGAAGGTCGAAGGAATTGGAATTACAGATTATGAGTCGTCCAGTTCAGAGAGTTTGGATGAGGAACTTGGCATACCTGTTTTACGCACACCTGGTGCTAGGCAGGATAGATATGTGCCACCACATGCTAGAGTGATAGGTGTTCAGAGTGATCCGCATGCATTGCGGAGATCCCAAAGGGTCAAATATCCAGTTGATAGGTTGACATACCGTGATTTTGCTATGCATTATGCATATATGACGTCTTTGGTGAAGCATGTGGAACCTACATGCTATACAGAAGCTATTGGAAAGCATGTATGGGAGAAAGCAATGGGTGTTGAGATGGACGCATTGGTTCATAATGACACATGGGATTTGGTTGCATTACCAAAGGACAAGAATGTTATTGGTTGCAAATGGGTTTACAAAGTGAAGTGCAAGTCTGATGGTTCCATTGAGCGACATAAAGCAAGATTGGTAGCTAAGGGTTATGCACAAACCCAAGGATTGGACTATGATGAAACATTTAGTCCAGTGACAAAGATGGGAACAGTGAGATTAGTCATTGCTATGGCTGCAGCTAATGGTTGGGAAATGCATCAAATGGATGTGAAAAATGCATTTCTAAATGGTGATCTACAAGAGGAAGTTTATATGGCACAACCAGAAGGGTATGTACACCCAAAGTATCCCACTCATGTATGCAGATTGAAAAAGGCATTATATGGTTTGAAGCAAGCACCTCGTGCTTGGAGTGATAAGAATGAGCAGATATCTTATCTCCCTTGGATTTCAGGTTTCTACAGCAGATTCTTCACTCTATGTGAAGAAGACAGATCATGGGATTGTTTTACTTGTCATCTATGTGAATGACTTGATTATCACAGGTGACTTGATTATCACAGGTGATCATGGTACAGATGTGATGCATGTCAAGAAAGCATTGAGTGGGCAATTTGACATGAAAGACGGGTGAGCTGAGATACTTTCTTGGAATCAAAGTGATCAAAGACCATGCAAGTACATGGTTAGTGCAACGCCAATATGCATTGGATATGTTGGCAAAATATGGCATGACAGGGTGTAAGCCTATGAGTACACCTTTGGAGCAGAATGTAAAGTTGCGGGCTGATTTTGGTGAGGAGTTGGATGATCCATCTATGTACAGAAAGATGGTGGGTAGTCTCATTTACATGAATATCACACGCCCGGATTTGAGTTATGCTATGGGGCTAGTAAGCCAGTTTATGCAGAGCCCCAGAAAACCTCATTTGGATGCAGTGAGACGCATCATGCGATATGTAAAGACTACTGCACATTATGGTCTACTTTATGAGAGTGGTAAAGGCTTGGATATACATGGCTACACAGATGCTGATTGGGCAGGTAGCTCATATGATAGGAGGTCTACTAGTGGTTATGCCTTTACACTGGGAAGTGCCGTGGTGAGTTGGAGTAGCAAGAAGCAACCTACAGTTGCTTTATCTAGTACAGAAGCTGAATACAGAGGTGCAGCCATTGCTACTTGTGAAGGAATTTGGTTAAAGAGTCTCTTGGTAGATTTAGGTGAGCCTATTTATGGCAAAGTTGTCATTCATCGTGACAACATGAGCAGTATACAGTTGGCCAAGAATCCAGTGTTTCATGCGAGGACCAAACACATAGAGGTCCATTATCACTTTGTTAGAGAGAGAAGGTGCTGGATGGTACAGTTGATCTACAGTATGTGAAGACTGATGAGCAGGTGGCTGACATCTTTACCAAGCCACTTAGCAGGGAGAAGTTTGAGTACTTCCGTACTATGTTGGGAGGGAATGAGCTTGAGGGGGAGTGTTGAGAGCCTTGATATCCCAAGCTCATCTACATCTTCATCTATGGCAGTACATCATGACCTTGAGAGGGCCTGTTGAGATTCAAGCTCGATGTTAGTGTGAGCCAGCTATGCTATGTGCTAGCATGTTAGGTAGGAACATGTGTGAGACATAAATGACCGCGTCTAGCTGGTCATAGTGTGTGGACATTAGCTAGGGTTAGATGTGTGTGGACACAACTCATAGTGTGTTGTGTGTATTATGGATTATGGCTTTATGCATTGTGTGAGAAGGGAGATGGCTTCCCTCTATGGTTAGGGTTTGCAATATACATTAGGGTTTGCTCTTGTGTGTGTGTCTCCTCTCCCTCTACCTATCTTTTAAGAGGTATTACCAGATCAGGACTAATGATCAAGATATCTCGAAGACAGTCATCAATACTCACTATGGGCACTATGAATTTACTGTCATGCCATTTGGATTGACAAATGCCCTAGCTACATTCAATCACCTAATGCAGGACATTCTCAGAGAGTACTTGGATGATTTTGTTCCTGTTTTCTTTGATGATATTTAGATTTACTCAAAGAATGCAGCTGACCATGAAGCTCACGTCCGTAAAGTTCTTGAGATTCTTAGGAAGCACCGACTCTTTGCAAAATAGAGAAAATGCACTTTCTCTATCGACCATGTTGAATACTTGGGCTTTCTGGTATCCAAAGACAGAATTTCTCTAGATTCCACAAAAGTCCAAACAGTCATAGATTGGCCTGAACCAAAGACAATGAAAGAAGCCAGAGGATTCTTGGGATTAACTGGTTTGGTATAGAATTTTTATACCTAAGTATGCTCTCATAGCTTCCCCCTAACTAATCTTCTCAAGAAGAATACCCTGTTTCAATGGTCTGCTAGGTGTCAGAGCGCTTTTGATAAGCTGAAGACTGCCTTGGTAACCAATCCCATTCTCTGAAAGTTGCCAAATTTCTCTGTACCCTTTGAGGTAGTAATTGATGCCAGTGGTTTTGCCCTGGGAGGTGCGCTCATGCAGGAAGGACATGCAGTGGCCTATGAATCCCGAAAACTCAAAACGCATGAGAGAAATTATGCTGTCCACGATCTAGAGCTACTTTTAGTAGTCTATGCCCAAAAGTGTGGAGACATTACCTACTGGGTCAAAGATTCACTTTGATGACTGATCATCAGAGCTTAAAGTGGATCTTCACTCAGAAGGATCTCAACATGCGCCAAAGAAGGTGGATGCAGACCCTGCAGGAATTTGATTTTGAAATCAAGTATCGCCCAGGCAAAGAAAATGTGGTAGCAGATGCCCTTAGCAGAAAAGCCTCCTTGCTTGCAATCATAGTGGTGTCAAATCCATTGATTAATGAAGCAAGAGAGAAGATCATGCAGGATAGATTCTTTGGCCCTATTGCTACCCTACTTATGCTGGATAGTAAAACTCCTCATAGGAGTTGAACCGAGTTCAAGGGTACAGCTTGGATGAAGGAATTATGTATTATAATAGCAGGCTATGCATTCCCAATGATGAGGGGACTAAGGGTCAAATTCTGAATGAAGCCCATGATAGCCTTATAGCAGGACATCCAGGTTTCATAGACCTACATGTCTGTAAAGAAAAGCTTCTTTTGGCCTGGACTAAAAAAGGATATATTTAATCATGTACATCAATGCTTGATGTCATAAAGTCAAAGCCAAAAGAGTAAAAATGTCTGGGAAGTTACATCCATTAGACATCCCCCAGATGAAGTGGGAATGTATCAGTATGGATTTTATTACTGGACTACCTTCAGTGCAATTAGGTTACAACTCCATCTTCATGGTAGTTGGATAGACTAACCAAAGTTGCCCATCTGATTGCAGTAAAAGAAACCTACACTACAGTGGATGTGGCCAGAGTGTTCCTCAAACAGATTCAATGGCCTACCCAGGAGAATAGTAAGTGATCAAGATCCCAAATTCATGTCAAGATTCTGGACTGCATTCTTCGAAGCAGTAGGAACTTTCTTGGATCTCAGCATAGCTTACCACCCTGAGACCGATGGTCAAACAGAAAGGGTGAACCAAATAATCGAAGATAGTGGCACGGAACCCAAGAAGTGGCTAAGCTATCTGCACCTAGTCAAATTCACCCACAATGCTTCTTATCACCAAAGTATCGGGATGAGCCCTTTTAAAGCTCTGTATGGACAAGACTGCTTTAACACCATTAACTTGGTCTGACCCATTGATTAGGGTCGGAATGAGCCCTTTTAAAGCTCTGTATGGACAAGACTGCTTTAACACCATTAACTTGGTCTGACCCATTGATTAGGGTCGAGATGTCCATACAGATGCTTGACGACATGGAGCAGCAGATGTAGTCAATCTGCAAGGATATAAAAGTTGCCCAGGATAGGCAGAAGCAGTATGTAGATAAGAAGAGGGCAGAAAGAAAATTCGAAGAAGTAGATATGGTCTTCATTCGAGTACGGCCCAAAAGAAGCTCTCTATCTCTTGGGAAGTACAAGAAGTTATCCCCCAGATATTGTGGGCCATATCTGATTACAAAGAAAGTAGGTGACTTAGCTTATGAACTTCTTCTGCCTCCTCATCTCAAAGTACATAATGTATTTCATGTCAGCCTACTTAAGAAGTATGTACCAAGCCCAAATCATGTGCTTAATGATGAACTCTTAACTTCTTCAACCCAAGGGTAAATGGAACTCCAACCTGAAGAAATCCTTGATGTTCAAGAGAAGGTTCTCAGGAACAGAATTCTGAGAGAATTATTAGTCAAATGGAAGTTCTATCCTTTTGAAGATGCCACCTGGGAGAAAGAAGCCGAACTGATGCAGGATTACCTCCCAGTTTGCGAGATGAGGACATCTCGCATTTTTCAAGTGGGAGAGGATGTAAGATTCCTCCCAACCGCTCAAGATGTCTAGTTTCTTCCCCTGTAATCAATCCCCTTTTCAGAATAATAAGAGATCTTGTTTCTACCTGTTTTGACCTAGAGAGAGAAAATGTTTTAGAGAGAGGTGATTCAGTTTTTAGATATCTTTGGATGGAAAAATATCCCTTCTTATTAAAATAAATTCCCCCGAACAGAAGTTTAAAAAGAAATTCCTAAGGTGCATTAGAAATAAATTATAATGTGCACAAAAGACCTTAGCCTAAGGGTCCAAATTTTCTGAAAATTTTGGATTAAGGTTCTTATTGACCAATAAGATTAATCCAAAAGTAGAGAGGACTAAGGACCAAAGAAAACAATTAAAAAATTGAAATTTGACACCTCAGAGTGGGGATCTCCCCTCATGAAGTAGGCGCCTTTTTTCTCATCATTACCCCCAATTTTTAATCAATAAATTGAGATATTTTCGTCTCTCCTCTCTCCTGTTCAAAACTAGATCCAAAAAGTAAGCTGAACTGACCCAAAAATGGCAAAAAATTGACCAAACTGATCTGGAAAATTCTAGAATCAGTTTGCTTGGTTAGAGGCTCACTTTTTCCTATAAATAGAAGCCTCCCCCTTTGTAAAAGCTTAATGGTGTTTATACACTGTTACTCTACTCCTCTCCTACATTGAAATTTTTAATAATTTAATTTTTTTTTTGCCTAATCCTCTCCAAAGTGAATTGGTGGCCACTCTTGCTTCAAACAAGAGTAGAACCCTCAATCCCTCAAGCCAAAGGAGAGCTTACAAGCTCCATGTAAGCTAATTTTCTTACTTATTTACAAATTTTAAATCTATGATTTTCTTGATTTTTATGTTTTACTGTTGATTGAATTAAATTCAAATGCTATGCCTTTGAGGAAAAGGCCACCCCCTTCTCTTCTTTACATTCCAACCTTTCTTAATCCTAGAAAGATTAACTAAGGTATTAATTAAACTCTTCTTATTGTTTACTCTCTCTAATTTAGAAAATTGTGTAGATCAATGAATCTAATTTGGCTTTAAGTTAAATAAAGAATGATAAAAATGAGAAATGGTCAGCCATACAAAGGAGGTTATGGCAAAATTTTCCAGAATTTTGTGAAAAAGAAAGTTGTTTTTATGTTATTCCAAAAGAGTAATTCCCACCATTTTTGCATCTAAAAGAAATATTCTAATTACTCCATGTACATATTCACCTATGAATATGCATGGATATCACTGATATTAATTATTAAAAATGATTTTTTTTGCATAGAAAGATGCATAATGGAAATTTTCTTATTATAAAAGTGTTATTCTCATTAAATTTGATTTTTATGCATAGAAAGATGCATAATGAAATTTTTTTAATTATAGAAGTGTTATTCTCTTTAAATTTGATTTTTATGCATAGAAAGATGCATAAAGAAAAAAATTTTAATTACAAAAGTGTTATTCTTATTAAAATTGATTTTTATGCATAGAAAGATGCATAAAGGAAATTTTTTTAATTTCAAAAGTGTTATTCTTATTAAAATTGATTTTTATGCATAGAAAGATGCATAAAGGATATTTTTTTATTATAAAAGTGTTATTCTTATTAAAATTGATTTTTTATGCATAGAAAGATGCATAAAGGAAATTTTTTATTATAAAAGCGTTATCCTTATATAAATTGATTTTTATGCATAAATAGATGCATAAAGAAATTCTTTTATTTTTAAAAGTGTTATTCCTATTAAATTTGATTTTATGCATAAATAGATGCATAAAAGGATTTTCTTTTTATAAAAGTGTTATTCCCATTGAAGTTGATTTTTATGCATAAATAGATGCATAAATAATTTTTATATCAAAATTAGAATTCTCTTAAATTCTATGAGTATTTGATAAATGAATAATTAAATACTCTAAGAGAGAAATTTCTATCATTTTATATTCACACGGATTGTAAAAAGAAAATTTAGGAAATCTATTGAGATCAAAATATTTAGATAAATGATTAATTTATTCCTCATTGAAATTCATAACTAATTTAGAAATCAATTAAGTGAATATTCAAAGAAAGAAATTCAATAAAATAGTAACTGAGTTATTAAACCTTTTCGAGAAAGATAGTTCAGGAAAATCTTATCCGACTCGAATCTTGAATCAGACTATGACCAAGACGACTCAAACTCTTATGTCAGTTTCGAGGAAAGAAGGTGTGACCAGTTTAGAAAAATACTCTCAAAACTCTCGCCAAATCTGAAACTAAGTTTGAGACCCTTTGAATGGATATGTGGATCAAGGTTACAAAATTCGAGGAATTCTGGTATGAAATTCAGAATTCCGTTCAAGAAGTTTTGGGGATACTGATTCAAGAAACACTCCTTGTATTCAAAAGAAAATCAAACTGAAAACTTGCATAGAAACCCTATTTTATGCCAGAATGCTGGAGGGAGCATTTGGTGTATGTTTTTCTAAGGGAAGTTCGGTTGCAGCTGGCGGGGGAGTGTTCAAAGGATGGCTCACGCGACAAAGCTCCTCGGTATGGTTGAAAAATGGTGTGCTTCTGGTACGATGGGTGAGAGCCGACAAAGCGGTCCCTGAGTGAAGTGCCAGGACACCTAAGGAGGATCTTGGAGGGTTCTGACCAGGCGATGCATGGGCTCATGGTGCCTAGGATACCCATGCGTATGTCATGGAAGATATGTATGATGGACGAAATGATTATTGTAATCTGTTTACTGGATCTCGTTGTTGACCAGTGGGTCTCAACGGAGAGTGCAGAGTGATACTGTTTTTTGAGAAAAAAGGGACTGGATGGAAATTTTAAGTTATGATATCTGTAAAACCAATAACTATTTGTCAATGGATTATTTTATATGTTAAAGTTTTAAAGAGGAGTGTGTGCGTATCTGTATTCGAAAGCAAAAGTTAAGAAAGGCATTCAATTATGGGTGGGTGAGTAATTGTCTGGTTCTACCGATTCCAGTGGTGGTTGGGTGGTGGCTAACCATGGGCCAGATGGGGTTAGGCTGGAATCAGTGGAGTTTTAATAATTAAATTGAAATAATAGGAATACGCTTAGAATTCAAGTAGTTAAATAAAACCCTAAAGAATTTCTCAAATGAGTAGATCAATGGCTGTGCCTGTTGGCTAGGAAAAAAGCGTTGATTTCCTCAGATGATTAGATCAATGGTTGTGCTTGATTTCAGTTAGGAAAAAGCGTTGATTTCTTCAAATTAAGTTAGTGATAGTTTTCCTTCTATCTGGTTTAATTAGGTGAAGGATAGTTTAATCTCTTGAACCCGTTAGAAAATTCGTTAAGAAAATAAAAAAGGTGGAATCGTCCCCGTCTTCTGGGCAAGGGAAATTTTCCCGGTTTCGGTTTTGGAATGACCACTAGATTAGTCTCGTGTTGGGACATTCGAGAGCGAGGCCAAACCCTGCCCCGCGCAAGAGGAAGCTACTTCCACTACTAGCAACCGGGAATCCGATGCGCGAAGGGGACAGAGGGGTCTCACAAAGCACTTGAATCAACATACCATACATCATCCTTACATGCTGCTACATCATTTCCAGGCACAGCATTAACTACATGTTGCATAACAAACAACCTCTCATTATCCTCATTATTTCTGCTAGAGGATGCATAGTTGTTTTGCTACACTTTTCCATTTTGCATGTCACTCTACTTCTTATAGCAATCTGCCTGTACATGCTCGGGCTTACCACAGTAAAAACAGGCTCGTGTATCATTATGTTGTCATTGACAATTACCACGACCTCTTTGGCTCCCCCTGCCTCTAAACTGGCCTCTTCCACTTGTATGTTATTGTGAATCATGGGACTGTTGCTGCCATTGACCATAATTCTGATTACCTGCTCAGCCCCCCACCACCTTGGCCACGTCCATGACCTCTACCTCGTCCTCTACCTACGCTTGTGTGTTTCTATTTTGTGAAGACTGTTGATCTTCACCTTGGCCACGTCCATGACCTCTACCTCGTCCTCTACCTATGCTTGTGTAGAAGGCCTGCTACTCTGAACTGTTTCTATTTTGTGAAGACTGTTGATCTTCACCCTAGTTCTTCTCTTCAATGATTAGCATATTGACACCAAATCTGTGAAGTTGGGAATGTTCTCCCGAGTCTGAATAGACATCTTGAATCTGAATAGACATCTTGAATGCCTTGTATTGTGGCCCAAGACTGCGTAGACACACTTTCACCATATCATCGTCATCAATAGAAACACTAATTGATGTAAGGGATTCCATAATTCCCTTGATCTTCAAAGCATAATCATTCACAGACATATTCTTCTTTTCTATAGTATGAAGCTCATTCTTCAAGTGAAGTTTTCGGGCCTTAGTGTTGGTTTCATACAGCTTCACCAAGGTGTCCCATGCCTCCTTAGGTGACTTGGCATCCTACATATGTCTAATTATAGTGTCCTATATGATGCTGAGACAGAAAGCTAAAACGTGACTTTCCTTGCTCCTTAATTCCAATCCTTGAACTCTTTTATATCTGCACAGCAGTTGAATTAATCTTTGGTATCCGGTGCCTCCTCATGTTCACCTTCAATGTAGTCCCAGCAGTAACCTTTTCCCATTAGAAATTGGTAAATCTAGACCTCCAAGCATGGAAGTTGTTCTTGTCAAACTTCTTTGCAACAATTTGGTTTATTCCATCATTTGACATCTTGTTGGTAACACAATTTTACCAGCGTCACTACCAGTGAACTTACTTTTCACACATACACCCAATGGCAACTTTGAGATCTCTTTGTAGCACACAAAGTGTCTGCACAACCAATCGCCCTTCCTGCAGTTCCAAAAATAGAGTTCTGTAGAGAATCGAAACTTACCCGCAGTGCTGGGTGAACGCCACGAACTGAAAAACGGAGGTCTAGATGCACCCGAAACTCCTTTTTGGGCTAAAAATTCTATCCAATGGACAATATAGTTGCCCTGTAGCTTTTCTCCCATGAAGAAAGCTCCTCAATCGGAGTTTGTTTGTCGGTGCCTCCCGAAGAGCTCCCAACAAGCTTCCTATGCTTCTCTTGCTTTGCTCAGCCCTTAGCATGAACCAGGCTCTGATACCATGAAAAGATGCAGGGGGGAAGAGAGCTTGAGCTCTTGCAAGCATATACACACTCACACAAACCCTAGAAGAGAGCACACAAGGTGAGAGGCTGAAAATTCTTCTTCTTCTTCACACAACAAAAAAGGTCTACAAAGAAGATAAAGTGACTAACACACATAATATACAAGCGCTCCATAATGTGAACACACTAAGAGGAGTGGGTAGATGTGAACTAGTCGGTGTAGTTTAGCTGTAGAATCTCTGGTGAAGATATGTCGGTGCCAGCTACCAAACCCGCCAGTGATATAAATGTCGCACGGTCATACAGTTGCCTTGTAAGTGTTAGCTCATGTTGAGCTTGACATCTCAACAGCGGCTAGCAACAACAAAACTGTTAGGTTCCACCATTTGTTACATGTGCTATCAAGACCAACATTTTTGGCAACATTTTGAACCATGGCAAAGCCTTCAACGGCAACATCCCAAGGGTTCTCGTCGACATTGGTTTGCTGGTTCAAGTGTGCTCTTGAGTGGGCTGCAAATAGACCTGGTTGGGCCACTTTCAAGTGGTACCCCCCTAGGTGAAGGTGCTAAAAAAATAGTAAAGAATGTTATCAACTATTATTACAACTTTAAGCACAAGTGCCATATTTATTACTACAATTATTAACACAACTATTAGCATAACTATTAACACATGTTTAGAATTTAGGACTTAACAACAATAGCTTGAAAGCTATAAGCATAGCTATTAAAAGCTAAATATTAGCACAGTTATTAAAAGCTAGTAGCACAATTATTAAAAGCTATTAACAGCTATTAGCATAGGTTTAGAGTTTAGGACTTAAAGACAAGAAACTTTAAAATCCACTCGTGATTGCTCCAAATCCTTGGAGATATCTGCTATTTCACATCCTACTTCCTTCGTTTAGATTTGCACACTGGCCAACATAGCTTGTGCCAACTCAACATGCTGAGGATCAAATGTGTCCTGAGGTGCCTTGGATGAACCACCTACATACTTTGACATGTTAACTGTTTCACCCTCAGTGATATGCAATGACACTCTTGCCAGTTTGTTTGGAAGACCTTGGTGTTTTTGCACATGATGAACTAAGTTCTTAACCACCACTGCCCAAACAACCTGATGTGCTGTCTTGTCGGTTGCAATTGTGCCCCGACCAACAATTTTCAAAAGCGAATGCCTTTGCAAACCATGTTGCAACCTCACCATTTATAGGTAGCTCCTGGTACACCATCTGATATAGCAACATGAACTTCTTGTAAAACTCTGGCCAAATGGTTTGAAGCTTCGCCTTCTGGCCTCTTGTTTGCAGCACCGTAAAGACAGATAGCTAGTCTTTCTCTGGAATATCCAACAAGTGCGGGCAGTCCACTCCAATCAAACTAAGCCCGTATAATTCATGAAAGTCATGTCGTGTGATGCACACTTTTTCATGCTTGATTTTGGTGTATGGAGGTGGCACCCACCTGACATAATTAACAAGCAAATAATTAGTTGAGAGAGCCAATCTATTAACAGCTTGAATAACAAGCCACATAGTAGTTCCGGAGCCAATCTATTAGTAGCAACCCATGCTTGAATGATAAGGCAATCAATGAAGAAATAAAGGGGCATGTTAAGTTGACATTAAGAGCAGAGAACATCTTAATGGTGAAGCACATTGATAACACCTGATTAGCTTAATTTAGGGCCATCAATTGAGGATCTATTCCAATAGCTGAGGATGCCTGTGCATGCACACAAGTCCACTCGTCAGGATTGCTGCGCGAGGCTACGTACATACTTTTTTTTTTGGTGGAGAAGGAAGGTGATGAAAATGTGACACAACAAGTGCACGACACAGCCGAACACATGAGTGACAGGACATGTGCCCAACCGTTTCAAACAATCATGCAGAAGTGCTTCTTTAAATTCTTAGTTTTTTTGGTTTTTTTTTTGGGTTTCAATTTTTTGCCATCAAAAGAGTTATTAACAAAGCTATTGAAAAACAGCTTCCAACCCAAAAAGTGTAGCACCTATTCATGCTTCCACCCAAATCTCTCTTCATATGCTTCATAAAATGAAAGATATAACTAAGGGCAAGGAAGTAAGTATATTGCATGATGATGGTAGTACACATGACTTTATTTATGAAAAGCTTGTGCATAATCTTAAATTAGATGTTGTTCTGATTAAAACTGCATATTCCAAGAAACTAAATACCATTACACTAGGGAAGTGCAAGATGTTGTATTATCCATTGCACCCCGCACATTTCTTGTTGCGCCCCTACATTCATATGATGTTATCCTTGGTATGCCATGGAGACATGAGAATAACCCACACATTGATTACAACTCTCATGATTTATCATTTGTTTTCAATGGTGAGGGTGTCTGTCTCTGAAAGGATTAAGGGAATCTAGTGGATGTGCACTCCTTAGCCACACCCAATCTAAGTGAGCCATGAGGAAAAAGGAGAAGACATATTTAGTATTGGTTAACAAGCTTACTGCTTCTAAACCAAGAACTCATCGCACGAACAATTCATTTCACAATTTTCAGATTGTTTCATGAATGAGCTACGACCAGGTTTGCCTAATTCGAGACCAGAGGACCATAGGATAGACATTATCCTTGGTAACATCCCACCTTGTAGAGCTCCTTATAGGGTAAAATTTTTAGGAAAAAAGAGATCTAGAATCAAATAGAGAACTTACTTGGTAGGAAACTTATCAGGCCTAGTAGTTCACCATATGGAGCATCCGTTCTCCTTGTCAAAAAGAAGAATAGAATGTTTCTCATGTGTATAAACTACCAAGTTTTGAATAAGAATACTATCAAGAATAGGTATCATATACCCCGTGTAAATGATCTCTTAGACAAGTTGAAAGGAGCTACGGTATTTTCCACGATTGACCTTAAATGAGGTTACCGTCAGGTTAAAATGGCTGAAGAGGATGTCTACAAGCCTGTATTTTGCACACAAATGGGTCATTATGAGTTTTTAGCAATGCCATTTGGACTTACTAATGCTCCGACTACATTTAGTTGTATGATGAACCGTATATTCCTGGAGTTCCAGAAGCACCAGAATTTTGTGGTTTTCTTTGGTGATATTTTAGTCTTTAGCAAAGATGAAGACGAGCACAAAAAGCATTTAGAGATAGTGGTCAACCTTTTGAAGGTGAATAAACTCTATACCAATCCAGACAAGAGTGATTTCTTCCAAAAAGAGATGAAATACCTTGGGCACATCATTTCTGCCCCGACGGAACTCGTGTTGATTAGAACATGGCTGAAAGGAAATTCATGAATTGAGATCTTTTCTTGGATTGTGTTCATATTACAAGAGATTTATGAAAAACTTTGCTTATAAAGAGAATTATTTACTGAACTCTTGAAAAAGGTAAAAGTTTTTCATCAGATTGACAAGCATGAGAAATCTTTTAATGCTCTTAAGTATGCACTTACACATGCACCTATATTGACTCTACCTGATTTTTTAAGACCATTCTTTGTGGTAGTAAGTAATGCTAGTGGATAGGTGTTGTACTTATGCAAGACAATCATCCTATTTCCTTTGAGAGTAGGAAATTGAAACCATATGAGATTAATTATAGCACCTACAACAAAGAACTGATTGTTGTTGTGCATGCATTAAAAATTTAGAAGCATTATCTCATGGGTTCAGAATTTATTATTAAAATTGATTGTTGTTGTGCATGCATTAAAAATTTAGAAGCATTATCTCATGGGTTCAGAATTTATTATTAAAACTGATCAACAAAGCATTAAACATTTTCTTTCACAACCTTTGATTTTGGATAGACATATCAAGTGGGCATCTTTTATTCAAAGTTTTCAGCCAGCTATAATACACTCCTGAACGTGAAAATGTTGTAGTAGTAGTAGCTGATGCTTTGAGTAGAATACCTAGCATAAATAACATATATATAAGTTGAGGATATTTCATTTGACAACATGAAAGGAACCTATGAAAATGATTCTGACTTTTCTGATGCATATAAAAGAATGAAGGATAATGATCGGTTGCTGTATTTAGATTACTTATATGATGATGGATTTATGTTCTTTCAAAAGAAATTCTGCATCACTAGACCATTAAGGCAAGTCATTATTAAAGAATCTCATCAACCCCCTTATGTTGGACATAGTGGTATCTCTTATACTTTTCAAATTGTTGCTAGAGATTTCTTTTGGCCTAACAAATGTCATGCATTGTGACATTGCAAAATTTGTTTCTGAATGTGTTATATGTCAAAAGATAAAAAGTCATAAAAGAAAGAAATTTGGATTGCTTATGCTTTTAGCTATTCCTAATGAACCTTGGGAAGAAATAAGCATGGATTTCATTTCTGTTTTTCCTTTTACTGCTAGCAAGAATGACATGATTTGTACTATTGCTGATAGATTTAGAAAACATGCTTATTTCATTGCCACAGGAGTGAGATTTCTCAAATATTTTTATTTTTTTACAAAAGAAAGCTTGTGGAGCAAGCCAAGGTTTTTGAAATATTTTATTTTTATAAAAAGAAAGCTTGTAGAGCAAGCTTGGGCTAAAATAGCCATGTAACCTATCTTTGATGGAATAAAAATCTATAAATACTCAAGCGAGGATGCTTTTGACACACGCTTGGCACGGGAGTGAGATTTCTCAGATATTTTATTCTTTGCAAAAGAAAGCTTGTGGAGCAAGCCCGGATTTTTGAAATATTTTATTTTTGTAAAAAAAAGCTTGTAGAGCAAGTTTGGGCTAAAATAGCCATGTAACCTATTTTTGATGGAATAAAAATCTATAAATACTTAAGTAGGGATGCTTTTGACACACACTTGGGGGGCATTTGGGACCCAATCTGGTGTTCTCTCGCGTCTGTATTTTTCTATTGGCACCACAATCTGGTGTTCTCTCACGTCTATATTTTTCTATTGGCACACTTCTCGAGGTCCCATGTACTTTGTTGTTTCAATGGTATTAGAGCCCAAAGTACACTCCGTCAAAAAATTGTGTTTAGGGAACTCAGATGGCCCAAGACCTGTTGGTCCTCTGTGTGAAGGTGCAGAGCAACATAGGTACAAAAACCGAGGATCCACCTCACACGAACGTCACATCAGAAGGCTCATTGGGCAACAGCGGGAAGTGCACCGGCCAACGACAAGCGCTGTCATCGGGCATACGACTAACCACCGGCACGACACGACCAACCGACCACCATAGCAACGAGCACCAACTCAACATGTGGGCGATGGCACAAGCGACAGACGCGAATGACACACCACCTGACCCAAACGCACATATGTCTCTTAAAGAGACAAACACAAAGGGCATCCATTTCTCCCTCTTATACCCTCTACACGGGATTTCAAAAATGCCATATGGGATTAATCGAAGCTCTGCGTGGTAGCGTGAGATGAGCCGCGAGAGAAGAAGAAGAAGAGAGAGAAGGAAGAGAGGAAGAAGAGGAGGAGGAGGAGGAGGAGGAGAGAAGTGAAAGATCCCTGCCCCCTCTGCTCAACGAATTCTGGGGTGCTAGCAGTGGGAGTAGCACTTCTTACGCGGGGCAGGGTCCCTTACTCCGGGCCTCGCCCACGGATATCCAGACAAGAGACTAATCCCTCGGTTCTTCCAAAACCAAACCCGGAAAAACTTCCCTCGCCGCCCAGAAAGCACCGGCGATTCCTCCACGGATATTTTTACTCTAACATAGTCAAGGTCCACTAACCAAACTGATCTGATCGAACATGCAAAGACACTCGGCTAGATCAAGGAAGAAACTTGCACTTGGATCAAGAGACCAATGCTTTTTTCCTCATTAAAAGGCACAGCCGTTGATTCTTTTCCATAGAGCAATTTTTATCCGGGATTTACGTCATCTATCGTACGATAACAGAATTGAGTCTCATTTTACGGATCCATCAGTCCAGCCTAACCCCATCCAGTCCCAGGGATTAGCCAACTGCCCAATCACTGTAGTGATGGGATCCAATTAGGAATTTGGTTAGGTTTTGTCCCGGATACCAGGGCAAAGAGTTCCTAGGCCCCTTATTCATGCAAACTTAAAGAAGCTAGTCACACCACTTGCACACCTAATATGAAATTGCCTTTTTCACAGATTCAGCTATCTTTAAAACAATCATTTAATGAAATCATAGTGTCACTGATCATAGTTCTCCAAACTATCCAGTTGAATCCTAATTTCCACTCATTCCTTCATCGATGTACCTATGGCATCATTGGTAACTAGAACGCTCACCACCTGACCACTCAGGTGCCTTTTCTAAATAGTTCTTAGCTCATAGTACCCGGTAATATATTCACTTATAAAAATCAAGATGGATCTCTGTTGAAGATCAGCAAGATCAACCAACAGATCCATATAAAAGAGCTATGGACTCATCCGTTGAGGACCAGCAAGGTCTATCAACCAGATCCATGCCCGGTTTCAGAAAACAACTCTTAGTCTTTGTTCCAATATCTTCCACGATGCACGTGTGGGTATCTTCGGTGACCCAGAGCCCGAGCACCGTATGGTCAGCACCCTCTAGGATCCTTCGCAAGTCACCTAGCGCTTCACTCATAGGCCATTTAATTATTTCTCATAGATAAAATAAATTTATCTAAAATTCATCTTTGAATTTAAATAAAATATCCAATAATTCCAATATGCTAGGAATTTCTCTTTTCCCATCTAAATGATGGAATTCTAAATGTCATAGGAATTCCTCTTTTACCATTTAATTATTTCTCATAGAAAAAATAAATTTATCTAAAATTCATCTTTGAATTTAAATAAAATATCCAATAATTCAAATATACTAGGAATTCCACTTTTCTCATTCAAATGATTGGATTCCAAATATGGTGGGAATTCCTCTTTCATAGTAAAAATGAATTACTAGAAATTCCTCTTTTTGCTAATTAACTATTTATGCATAAACATTAAAATCAATTTTTGCAAGGTTATGATGATAATTTTTCAATTAACCTAGGATGATTAATCCTAGAATATGGTAGGAAGTCCTCTTTTCATATTATGAATGAAAATGATTTGTGTTAATTTTTCAAAAATTTTACCATTGCTCCGCTGCTATTACTGATAATTTTGAAAGCATAAAGTTTAGTAATACCATATGATAGAATAACTATTAATTGGATCAATATCCAATTATGGACTTGATTTCCAAGTTTTTCATAAATTAACATAAAAGCATTAAAAAGCCACTTCTTTGGCCTTAAATTTGACAAGTATAGGAATTACTTTTAGATTTAAGAATTGCTTCATGAGAAGCATTGTTTGAATATAGAATAGGTCATAGGAATGATCATTCTTTGGGGGAGAGAGATATGCTTAAAAAACATTCTAATTTAAGCATAAATGTAAAATTTATAAGATTTATCACTAGAATTCATTACAGAGTTCCAATTGCATTAAAGAGTCATTCTAATATTGAATGCTTCTCAAGCTTGAGAGGGGTTGAGAAGTGAGAAACATTTTGAGATTTAAGAAAAAAGACCATAAACCACACTTTACCTCTTAATTTGCTTGATTCTTTAGTCAATGGAGAGGCCCCCAACCAATCAATTGGTTTGGTATGTTGATGAAGACTCCAAGGAAGGTTGAAGAGAGAGAGAGAAGCTCCAATCTCTTCAATTTATAGAGGATTTTTAGAGGATAATAGAAAATATCATTATTTCAGTATAATACTGGCATGGTATAGTTCTCATATTTTTTTTTTCAAAGGACTAAGGGTCTATTTATAGGCAAGGGAGGCCTCTAACCAAGTCCAACTAGTTTCTAGAATTTTCCAGGTTCAGTTTGGCAGAATTTGGACAAGATTTGGACCAATTTAGCTTCCTTTTTTATTTGGTTTGATCCAGGAGAGAGGAGAGATAAAAATATTTTATTATTTTTGACTTTAAAACTCCTCCACACATGTGAAATAGGCACCTCCTTGAAGAGCCCCCTTCTCCTTACCAAGGTGTCAAAAATGTATCATTATATCCAAAATATCTCATTTTTTTAGTAATATTCATAGTTTTTTACTAATAAACCTTGTACTCAATCAACTCTTCATCTTATGTGGGCATTTACTCATTTTTGGGTATTTTTCTTTTATAAATTGGATTTATCTCCTCCCCACACTTGGATTGATCCTATTGGCCCCCATAGGAACCTTAATTGGACCATAATCCAAAAATTTCTGAAAATCTAGACCCTTAGGCTAAGGTCCTTTATACCTATTTTCAATTAATTCCAATTGCACATTGGAAAGTTCTTTTTGAATTTCTGTTTCAAGGGAAACTATTTTAGACACTGGGAGGATTTTTATATCCAAAAATATCTCAATTTTGGATTACCTCGCTCTAGACATTTTCTCTCTCTGGGCCAAAACAGGATCTTTCTTTTATTTCAGAGAGGGGAATAATTATAAGATCAGAAGGGGAGGTTCTTACACCTTCACACCTCAAAAGCTAGAGGGAGGAATCTTACAGAAGAAAGAGAAGAGGAAGCGAAGAGAGAAGACGAAGAAGAGGAGAAAGAAAGAACAAGAAGAGGAGAAGAAGAAGAAGAGAGAGAAGGAAGAGAAGAAGAGGAAGAAGAAGAAAAGAAAGAAAGAAAGAGAAAATTTTATTTATTTATTTATTTATTTTAAAAGGCGATTATTGTTATACTTACATTGTTTGCACTTAATCATTTTAGACATTTTCTTAGCTTGGCAAGAACTCTCGACTTAGATTATGATCTCTACCATGGGATCATGCTAAGTTTTCAACAATTATTACATTTGATAAGTCCTCATCCTTACTAAATAATTATATTTTTAGCTATTAATGAATCATTTTAAATTATCTATTTCTCTTAACCTTTTGATTTTGTAGCCAACAATACATCAAGGATTGATCTTGCATTTTATTTTTATTTAATATTTATCATTTAAGTTTATTTCACTTGGACTCGATATGATCGACGAGATGAAGAAGAACCAAACTACCATGACACGTCCACTCCAACTCTTAGGGTAACATATTCATTTGATTATCTCTAAAATAAATTTTATTTAAGACTTTTTGTAAAATTCAAGGAGAGTTCTTATGCATCAAAAGTAGAACTTCTTGGAGGAACTGGCCCTTCCATCTTGAACTATACTTTATGAATATTTCACTAAGAGATATTTATCTGTGATAGATAACTTATCACAAATTTAGTGTTGGCTGTGAGTGAATCCAACCAACATGTGTGACACATGTAAGTAATGTGTGACTCTTTTGAATTAATTCTTTGATGACAGTGATCCAGTGTGGTATAAGAATTGAGAGTGAATCAAATTATTTAGAGAGTGACCCTAGTCGTGACATGTGTGAGATGTGTGGTGTACTCTGTGAATACGTGTGATACGTATGAAGACATTGCCAGTTAATCCAATGTAGGAGTTTGATTGAGTGAATCCAATAAACTCTAAGACATGTGTGACGCATGTAAAGATTATGGGGGTTTGATTGTGAGTGAATCTGATTAACTCTAAGACACGTGTGATGCGTGGTAAAGGTTCTGTGAGTTTGATTGTGAGTGAATGCAATTAACTCTAAGACACGTGTGATGCGTGGTAAAGGTTCTGTGAGTTTGATTGTGAGTGAATGCAATTAACTCTAAGACACGTGTGATGCATGCTAGTTGGTTATGAGTGAATCTAACTAGTCGTGACATGTGTGAGATGTGTGGTGTACTCTGTGATGAATACATGCGATACGTATGAGGACATTGCTAGTTAATCCAATGTAGAAGTTTGATTGAGTGAATCCAATAAACTCTAAGACATGTGTGATGCATGTAAAGATTATGGGGGTTTGATTGTGAGTGAATCTGATTAACTCTAAGACATGTGTGACGCATGTAAAGATTATGGGGTTTGATTGTGAGTGAATCTGATTAACTCTAAGACACGTGTGATGCGTGGTAAAGGTTCTGTGAGTTTTGATTGTGAGTGAATGCAATTAACTCTAAGACACTTGTGATGCATGTGAGGATATTGAGAGTGAATCCAATTAATTATTATGAGTGAATCCAATGTGGGAGTGAATCTCATTATGTAAAGACATTGAGAGTGAATCCAATCTAAACGATTAATGTGTTTAATCACCTATGTATGCTTATAGTAGTTACAACCAAGGACGGTTGTCTCCTAAACTGGGAGGACTGTCACGGGAGTGAGATTTCTCAAATATTTTATTCTTTGCAAAAGAAAACTTGTGGAGCAAGCTAGGATTTTTGAATTCTTTTATTTTTGTAAAAATAAAGCTTGTAGAGAAATCTTGGGCTAAAATAGCCATTTAACCTATTTTTAATGGAATAAAAATCTATAAGTACTCAAGGGGATGCTTTGGGGGGGCAGTTGGGACCCAATCTGGTGTTCTCTCACGTTTATATTTTTCTATTGGCATGCTTCTCGAGGTCTCGTACGTGTAGTTTCTCGTTTCATTCATTCCTTGCAAAAAATGCTTATCCAATTGCACATATGCTCATTAAACAACTATTTGTACATCATGGGTTACCAAAGATCATTGTCTCTGATAGAGATAAAAAGTTGTGTAGTGATTTCTAGACTAGCAATGACACCCTTCATGCCATCATCCCATCATTTCATGCATATAGCTATTCAAAAACACCATACAGCTATACCCATTTCCTGAAGACTCAAGCAGCGTAAGGTAATCTCCTCCCAAATCATAGGTGACCCATGCCAAGTCCCATCAATACAGTTGACTTCCAAAAATGTCTAGTTCAAAAGGAAACCCATCCGCTTCCAGTGGCAATGCATAGTATCCACCCGGGTCATATGGAAATGAATCCACATTAAGCACCTTTCCATGTATACTGGGATCAAATGGGTATGAATCATCATGGCTGGAACTTTCATCACCAACCAATGATCCACCATGAAAGTCCACCCATGAATCACTTCCATAAACCAAAGTATCATCATCATCATTACCCAAAGCATTTTTTTCATAGATGCCATCATATGGATCATAATCAATCACATTATTACTTTCATCCACACCATCATTTTGTGAATCCACATCATGTGCCACATCTTCATGGTCAGCAACCACATTTTCCTCATGCAATACAACACCATGAAGATCTTCGTAAGGGTTATCCCCTTCATCAAGAAGGGTCTCATTGCATTCATCTTTATCCAAACAATTCTCCTCGAGAAGAGATCCATGCATTTGCTCTTCATCGTCCCCATCAACACTTGCATCCTCATGGCTGTCCACTGGTTCATTTTCAGCCATCCATACATGCATTGAAGCCACTTGACATAAATCATTAGCATAGCCTTCATCACTTGAAGTGTCCCCATAGCAATGGCTTCCAATAAGAGATGTGGACTGAAGTGAACTCCTAGTAATTAAAAAGCCCATGTATAGATGAGGTAGGCGTGTAAAAGAGTTCCACCAACAACATGATCTCATTGAGAGCAATGTCACTTTCAATATCCATGATGCATTGGACCACTTGCATGAACTCCTTGCCTAATTTTTACACAAATCCACTTATGCTCTCCTTCTCCTCAATGTTAGGCACAAAGAAGGAAAGGTACCAATATTCCTCGGCATACTTAGGCAATGAATCCACATGTAATAGTGGCATGCATTTTTTCCTAAAGCTCCATTTCTCTTAAGTAGACAAAGTTTTACACCACTTCATAGGCTAGATTTGCCCAATCCCACTTGTACTCATGCATTACTTGCAGCCACCATTGTCTAGCTTTGCCTCCAAATTTTCATGTCACTTGCTTCACTTTGTCCCCCTCATTGCATGGAACAAAAGTAGGCATCCCAATTGTGAATCCATTCCTTGAGCTATATACAAGTGACTCCTTCCCCATCAAAGAGCAAAGCTTCTAAAATTGGTTCACCATGCTTGAACCATAAGCTTCCAATAGGGGTAGAAACTATACGATCCATAAATTCATCCTTTGTCAAGGACTTTGGCAACTTGGAGTGTATGACCTCATCATACAACCGTGCATACCTTTCTTTTTCATGATCATTGGAAATTACATGCAATGTTGTCCGGACTGTTTTGAATCCATCAAATCTTGCATATCCTTTTATTCCTTTCCATAGGTCTTTGACAATGGTAATCCAATGTGACAAACATATTTTGGGTTCTTTTGAAGTGTTGTCTTCATAGTTTGAGTGTTCCCATTGGAAGTTCCCACCTCAAATACAAAATTTCCTTGTCGACAAAGCTCATAAGATGATGGATTTGGAAATGATCTTTGTGGTTGTGACTAGCCTCTTGTCTTATCAAGAGAAGTGTCAATCTTTTTCACACACCTTTGCACTTCATTTATCCCATCACCAAGCTTCTTGAAGCCCTCATTGATAGCATTGAACATTTGCTCCATGAAAACATTTCTTTGCCACATATGCTCACTGTTTTGCCTCAAAAGCTCACTATTTTGGAAGTAAATATCCCTTTGTGCATCCTTCATAGCTTCAGTGATAGTAACCTTCAGCATATCAAAAGTAATGTGCTCCAAAAGAAACTTGTGCACTTCCACTTGTGTGCCCTGACATGCCCTCATTCACTATGTGATCACTCATGTCATGTAAAGGCATTCCCTCTTGTTCACGGTCACACCCCCCATGGTACCAAATTAGGGTTTTTGGTGCTATCGATGTCAGAATTGAATGATCAAAGGCTTGTCGCATTTGTCTCGACGATGAGAGGAACACTCATATCACCCTGAAGCACCACTTTGAGCACCCCTTATATCTCTCTGTTTTGACTTTTGTTGAAAGTCAACTATGTGAGGTTGACCATCTAGATGGTAATGGAATTGGGAACTTGTTGGCTCATTTGGAAGCTCTTAGGTAGTTCTCTTAAGCTATGTAAACACCTTGAATTCAGTCCGCACCATTTTTGACTGAATTAGGATTTTTAGTCTGACCAAACTAGCCCCTTTGCACCCTGAAATGGTGTCCAAATCAACCACTTGGCACCTTGTTAGATTTGCTTTAAGATGCCCTTTTAAGGCTTCCCAAAGCCCTTGAGAGATCTTGAGTGGTTTGGGAATTAAACGTTTGTATTCACTGCAGAGTGCAAGAAAATCACAAAAATTTGGCCATAATCTCCCCACAATACGGAACAAATCTCAATCATAATCCACTAGCATTTTCCCAATGTCCAATCATGACATAATGTCCCAAGTAATCACCACCAAAATCATACACTTGCCCATGCAACTCTTATGCTTTGATCATTACCAAGTGTCCACCATGGCATGCTCAATCAAGTAACATTTGGCTTCCATAGCCTCGGCATGCTTGCAATGTAGTCAAGTTGTGTGTTGAAGGAGTGCTTTATGCTTGCCAATCTCCCAGCCAAGCCTTCCCACCCTCGTACCTAGTCTAAATCTAGGCACAAGTTGGGTCCAAGTCTTCACATCCAATGTACCTAATCCCCCTCCTTGCTGCTTTTCCAAAAGTACTCACGACAAGGAGAGTTCATGTCATGCTCCCCCCGGACCTCTCCTTCAATGCCCGAAGTACCCTCACAAGCATACTAGATGCTAGAAATTAAAGTGAGAGTACAAGTGAGGTGTATGTGGATGTAACTTTAAAAAGAGAAGGTAGGAGCACTTACAATGCGTTTAGCATGACTCATGCTATTTTCATATTATCCATTACAATGAGCATGTACTCATGCTTTCCTTCAATCATCCAAAGTAGCTTCAATACACCAAGTCACATCAAACAACATCCAAATAGGATCCAAATAGAATCACAAGGCATATGTTTTGCAAGGATCATCTTCAAGTAAGGGCTCCCAAGATCAATGCAATCATTGGCTCACGTAGTCACATGCATGTTGCTTTAGGCCAAGTTTTGGCACTAATATGAAACCACCATTCATTGTTTTCATGGATAACACTTCAGCCCTTTGCCATCACTCCATAGCCATCATTAATGAGTAAGATAATCATCCAAATGGCAACTAGAAGCTTCAATGGATCAATGGCAAAGCACAAAGATGCAATTCTTGCTTAATGTGCGAAGCAAAAGCACATGAGAAGGCCAAGAAAATTTCCAAAAATTATAGCCTCAATTGTACCATACTCATGCATCCTCAAATCACTTCAATGGTAGATATATTGACCATGCAAAAGCCTCCAAATATCATGGGCATAGCATCCTTGCATGTAGCATGCAAGAAGGTAAAGTAATGGCATTCAAAAAGCAATTAAAACACAGCCATATGCATCCCAAATACACACAGCCAAGATGTTTCTTAGCAATGGCATTCAAAACATTTAAAACGCAGCCTTACTATATGCAATTTGAAATGAGAGAAACCCCTGCAAAATTGCCTTCAAGTAGTTGCCATCGCTTGTCTTCATGAAGGTGTTGAAGATGTGAAATGATGGGAAGTTGAAATCGCCACTTCACACAACCTAAATGATGGAGAAAACACATAGTACACCATGGCCAGCCACGCAGAGCTCCTCACGACGACCAGATGCACTAAAATGATTGTAATAATGGGGAGAAAGCACACAGTACACCACAACTAGACACACATAGCTCCTTATGGCCAGATTTACTGTAATGATGGGGAGAATTCATGCATAGCAACAATGTCTCCACAGCAGCGAACGGCCACAAAATTTATCCTCATACAACAATTGATTAAGGTCCTGTGCTTGCTTAAGCCATTCCAAGGCTTAATCAAGCTCCATGTGAGCCTAAAACTCCACAAAATGAGGAAAAATGGGCACAGGAAGATGTAGCCTCACAGGTAGAAATACTCCACAAAATCCACCATTCAAAGGCTCAAATGGAAGCTTAAGTCAACCCTAAACAAAGCCCTAATTCTTGGCTAACCTTTAGGCCAAGATTGAAGCACCAAGACAGATCCAAGATCAAACAAGGAAGCAAAACATTTTGATTAAGGATCCTAATCTTGATTAGCAAAACGTTTCCCCAATTTTGGTCATGCCATTCAAATTTTGGAGCAGCTACCCCAAATTTTAATCCATAGTGACCCATAGCCCCCTAAAGCTTAGAACAAACTAAAATAATCAAAGAGATTCAATCATTCCCCAATCACCATAGCCATTTCTTAATCAAGAAAATCAAGAAAGTCCAAGAAAATGTAAAATTTTTGAAATTTTTTAGAAAATTGGATCAAAGACAAAGCTCTGATACCATTGTAATGATGGAGAGAGAAAGAAAGAGAATGCACTCATAATGGAGTACCACATGCCAAGGGAGTACCACCCTATATAGCCATAGAAGCTTGGAGCTCCAAGAAGTATGATTTGATTAGTCAAAATGATTAGATGGTCTTAATTACAATTTGTTCACTTATATACTTGCCCAGTTTTTCACACTCATTCATGTTGGGCCTCCATACTTGCCCGGCCATATCCATACCCATGGGCTCCCTTTATGTCCAATACCAAGCCCCCTTCATTACATATTTGGCATTTATATTTTTGTAATGCCTTAGTGTTAAACCTTTGTACATACCAATTAGTATTTTTATGCTTTTGGTAGTCCCAAGACTCTATAATTAGGCTTGCTATATTTTGGAAGGAGCTCTCTCTCTCTCTCTCTCTCTCTCTCTCTCTCTCTCTCTCTCTCATACTATTTGCTATACTCTTGCTAAATTGCTCTCTTGCATACATTTAGGTAATATTGTCTTACTCTCTTTTTGAAGTGGAGGTCCATTTAGGTAGTACTGTCTTACTATTTGCTATAATCTTGCTAAGTTGCTCTCTTGCATACATTTAGGTAGTAATGTATTACTCTCTTGTTGAAGTGGAGGTCCATTGATACTCACATACATATATTTGGGTTTCCCATGATCACTAAGCTACAATTGTTTTAAATGTATTGATTGGTCATTTCCATATTCAAGTCCTTTCTCATCAATGTTAGTTTTCATCCATTTTAAATGATCAAATTATTTTTTTTTGTTTACTTTAAACTAAAATATACTTGTTTATTTTGATGACTAGAAAAGTGATATGTTAAAAAATAGGATAATGAATGAATCTATAATTAGTGATAGAGCATGCAAACATCTTTATCTTCTTCTACATTTATTGATAGCCTTACAACATACTAACAACAAATAAGTTTACTTTAAAATATCTAATAAAAAAAAGAGTGAAATTTTCTCTTCTTATGTATGAGAAGAAGGGGAATCTTTAATACAAACTTCTATTCTTATTTTTCTTCCTCTTCTTCTTCTTTAAAAAAGAAGAAGAAAAAAGATAAGAAGAAGACAAAGACAACGATGAAGATGAAGATAAATAAGAATAAGAAGAAAAGTAACAAGAAGTTTCTCTTCTTGTTCTTATTCTTGCCTTTGTTTTTGGTAAACAGTCGCCTGGGCCTGGTCCCTCTATCTTGTAGAAGGATTTCTACGGGATGGTACGCGGCCGAACGCCAGAGTGATTTGCGTAACCAGAACTATGCGCCGCCCCATCTACAGAATTCCCCTTCAAAAATAATGGAAATACTCGTAATTCTCCAAAGATATCCACTTAGAGTGATTTCATCCTCATACTTGTTGGTTATGCAAGAAAATGGTAATGTGTAGCTTTACCTTGCATCAAAAAACAAGACACCTTGATATACCAGTAGAGGTTGCAACAACATTGGTAGATCTAATAATCAATCAAGATAATATATTATCAAGTACCAGAGAGAGAGAGAGAGAGAGAGAGAGAGACCAAGGTGCTAAATATGGCCAATATTATAGCAAAGTAAAGTGTCATTTTGCAACATCGTGATGACAGGAAGAATTTGCAACACAAGTTATGCATTTCTTTAAGCCCATGTAAGTAATTTATGGCATTTAGCATGTTCATAAAGATGATGTTTTGTGACATGCTTAGTATATCACTACACATCTAGCATGTCCATAAAGATGATGCTTTGTGATAGGCTTAGTATATCACTACACATTTAGCATGTCCATAAGATGATGATTTGTGACATGCCTAGTATGTCACTATACACATAACTAACTTTTAGCCCCCTTTTTCCTTGTAGTGATTGTTGTGAACTTGAGACAGTTAATGTGTGTCTTTGTAATTAGGGTTGAGAGAGAGAGAGAGAGAGAGAGAGAGAGAGAGAGAGAGAGAGGATAAAAACAAAATAGGACCATGCAATGCAAAATAAGAAAATGAGGCGAGTCCTCAATTATTGTATGAAAGTAAATGCAAAATAATAAAAATGAGAAGAGTCCTCAATTATTCTATGAAAGTGAACTCTCACTTCTATACAATGAGTCTCTCGAGTGCAAATTGCCCACGAATTTCCTGTTTAGACTTGGACAAAACATATTCATGATTTTCAAACCAAATCTATTCCGTAGTCTAGTGTGGAGGAATGTATTTACATGGACATAAACCTATGGGCTCTTAGTCGTCCCTAACAAAATTAGCTCCCCCAAATAAACTTTTCAAACCAAATTTAGTCCCTAGCTCACCGAGTCGGCGAGTTGATGATGAGTGTAGATGGACATATTTACATGGATGTGTCCTATAGACTATCTAGAAAGTTTCATACTAAAACTCACAAGCACACTAGCAAACATAACCACATGTAAACTCTTCAAGAATTTAGATCCCATGTCTTTCGAGCACATATGCATCATCATTTTCAATGGCCATTCTAGGTATTTGTTCACAAGGTTCTCTCTCTCTCTCTCTCTCTCTCTCTCTCTCTCTCTCTCTCGTGCATGTGTGCATGTGTGCATGCGCTCCTACATGCACCCCCCCACACACATGCACACACACACACACACACACACACACACAACACACAACACACACAACACACACACATGCACGCACACACAACACACACACACACACACACACACAACACACTACACACACGTACACAAACAATATACACATGCATGTGTGTGCACACACACATACTCACACACACACACACACGTACATCTACATGCTTGTAGGCACACAATAACCTACTTTGTATGAAAGCAATCTTTAGGTAGCATTTTGTATCATGATTTGTATTTTTAAAGAGATATTATGAATTTAATGAACTAAATTGTCACTGCCTACTCTTAGGCCTACATTTAATTCAGAAAGGACCCATAAATTAAAGAGATATTATGAATTTAATGAACTAAATTGTCACTACCTACTCTTAGGCCTACATTTAATTCAGAAAGGACCCATAAATTAACGAGAAAATAACACATTTAGCCTTGAGACTTGCATAAGCAACCAAAATGGAAGATCATTAACCATGTCTTCTTAGCCTAGGGAAAGAGTTAAACTTTGAAGTGGGAGAGGGGGATTTTGAAGTGGGAAAGGGGGAAGAATAAGATGCAAAGAAATCCTTAGAACTACGCAAACCATGAGACTGCAAAAAAAGGAAGAACAATTGAAGGATTTTGAAACCAAAATGTGAAGAAAGTTTGAAACTATAGAAAAGAAAGAACACTTGAAGGATTGTGAAGCCAAAACATGAAGAAATCTTCCTCCTCTCGACAAAATATAAAACTATACAAGCTCTGACAATCAAAGGGTTGTGGAGTATTGTTGAGTATCCATGTAAGGTGGTTAAGTTGGGGGAGAAGATCTAGGCTTAATAGGTGGTTAAGTTGGGGGAGAAGATCTAGGCTTAATAGGGATTAAGGAACTTAACCATTGAGTGTTAGTGGGATGGAAAAGGCCTTATTAAGCCAGCCCAACACATAATTGGTGGCTATTATCAAGAATTTAAAAGATGCATAGTGGGATGAATAAATATATCAAAAGAGAGCGTTTACCTTGGGAGAGTCCTCTTCTTTAGAAGGCAAATACTTCTTATTACAACAAGAGGGCACCTCATGTCAGGAATTGTTGTAACCCAAGCAGCTAGCCAGTAGACTAAAAGGACTGGTGGTCTTCTTCCGGTGCTTTGAGTGAGTGATGATGAGGGGCTCCCTCTGCTTTCTTAGCTCCTCCTCCTCCTGCAGCTGTTGTGTAAACAGCTGCTTTATCGTGAGATGTCTCAGCTCCACCCTGCCTTCCGTTGTGAACTCATCCCTAAACCTCCCTGCTGATCGCTCATCATCTTTCCTGTTATCATCCTCATAGTAAACCCTAATCGGTGCTTCCTTATAGCCCTTCCTGCAAGCTTGGATGGCCATGACAAAAGGATCATCTTCTACTTTCGAGCTTTTTTTATTGCTTTGCTTTCTGACAAGCATGCCATTGTGATACTGCTTGGGCGGCGCAGGAGCTGCTGCTGCGCCCTGCTGTCCATTGATTGCGGATATGGGGTTTTGCAAACAGGGAGGCTTGCGAAGAGGAAAGAAATGATTAGCCTCTCTCTGTGAATGGATAAACGCAGTATTATAAGCGGTGATTAGGTCATGAGGATTGTGCTGCTGCAGCTGTTTGGGAACGCCTGGTTTCTCTTCCCATGAGAAAGGCACGAAGGCGGCAAGAGCTTCGCAGGAAGGCGAAGCTCTGTGGGAAGCTCTGTGAGGTCTCAATGCTCGCGAAGAGTGAGAGAGAGAGGTGGGAGAACGAGAAGAAGGAGGAGGAGGAGGAGGTGGTGGTGAGCTCATTTTCAGATGCCCATATATTGTTAATTTTGGGTTGCAAAAGGCCTCCTCCTCATATATACATGTACTCTTACCCCCAATTTCTAATTTTACTTTTCCTACTAGAATCTAACTATTCCCACGAGAATCAGTCTCACCTGTCTTGATGATGGTCCATCACGTCCAAGCTCTTCCTCCATCTTTTTCAATTAGGTAGAAAGACACTCACACCATCTCTCCAATTTTGTGGGTCTCTCCCAAATAGTCTTCACAAATGACCCTTTGATTGGCCACTATAATGAACCTTGATTAATCCACCTCATGAGCCCCCTCTTATAAAAAACACACAAAAAAAACCCAACAAAAACACAAAAAGATTTGTTTAGCTAGGTTTGCACCCACATCTTCTTGAGAAGGGTTGGTGGTGATGAGGGGGGCAAGAGCTACAGCTCCGATCTTGGCCTCTTCACACGCTTGGCATCTTCACACTGTTAATTTACCCACATCTTCTTGAGAAGGGTTGGTGGTGATGATGAGGGGCAAGAGCTAGAGCTTTGAGCTTGGCCTCTTCATAAGCTTGGCATCTTCTCAATTAATCACCCCCTCCCTCAACGCATTGCATTTGATTTTTAATATATATATATATAATTACCTCTATATCTTCATAAATTTCCTAAATGTTGAATGAATGTAAAATGTGCAATAATGTACATCTCACTTGAATTATCTTAAGTTCTCCGTCATGATAGTCTCCACCATGAAATTCACTTTGTCAAGGTCATCTTCTCGTTGTTTGAAGAAAGATCAGCTACTACCAAGGTCACGTATATATCCTTATTTCATTTCAATACAAATTAAACTTCTACACAGTAATTGTATACGATGTGAGCATTAATTTGTGTGCTTTCCTATGTTGGGTTTGATATTACTTGGAATGTTGTTAGTTATACAAGTCTCATGAAGAGTTTTATGATTTTCATATTGGTACACAATAACTTCGCTATTCAAAGATAAAATGATAGTTCAAATAAATTAAGGTAGTACATTTGTTTATTCTATGAAAAGTATATCCACTACATATCATCATGCTTCCTTTTCATAGAAAAAGAAGAAAAGAGGATCTGATATCTCTTGCAATCTTTAAAAAAAACCATGAATCTAGTAGCCTACTTATCATATCCATTAAGTATGTTGTTAGAAATCTCTTTTTTCATAAAGAGTGGGAACTCTATGAAGAAGAATATACATATTCAAAATTTCTAATTTTAAGCTTCCAAAAAAGTTTGGCACTTTTTGCTTCTGTGTCTATTGACATATTGCTGACCATATTGAGTACAGCTTTTGATAAAAGAGAATGTGGTATCACTCATATCGATAATTTATTTCAAAATTTTATAAATGGAAACAAGAATCAATAAGAAATGAGATCTTAATGAAATGTACAAGCTTAGTTAAAAATTGAGGACATTTATTAGTAGAACTGTATCTTATTACATTTAACATTCTTATGTTTACAAATTAAGGGAGGCTTCCAAAAATCTACAAAGGACCTATTTGAATAGATCATATGTCAAACCTTACCCCTACTCCAAAAATTTACAAAGGACCTATTTGAATAGATCTTATGTCAAACCCTACCCTTACTCCAAACCATATCTTAATGAAACCTCAACTTGACCTCAACACCACATTAGTTAACGTATTACAAATGTGAACTTTTACATTTACCTTCATCACTTTCCATTTCTCCAACAACACCACATCAATGTACAAATGTGAACTTTTATATTTACTTTCATCACTTTCCTTTTCCCCAACAACATATTTAGGTAAATTATAATTTTACATTATGGACCTTCACACAAAAATAAAAGCAATGTTCATACTCAAGGGTTGCACTACGGTATTTAAAAAACCCCTTACCTGTGAATTTTTCATAAATAAATTGACCCCCTTTTCTATATGAACTTCTGGTTTTTTTTAAAATCGATTTAAAAAACCCCTTTTATAAATGTATTTCTGTAAATTTACCTTGAAATTTTGAATTAAAAAACCCCTTTCGATGAACTCACATGCTATTCTTACATATTTATAGGTGAACCCCCCGAGTGTTCATGTGTATTTTCAAACTATAAAGTTTTTGAGAAAGTGGTAATGGACCCATGCCAATGTCACAAAAGTCAAGAAGAGTCACACTTCATAAAGTTTTTGAGAAAGTGGTAATGGACCCATGATAATGGCACAAAAGTAGGGGAGGGTGTCACACATCCTTAAAAATTGCAAAGAACCTATATCAACATAGACCCTACTCCTAACTAAAACCCTATCCCAAATCCTTAACTCTAAGCCTCACTAACCTTAATCCTTTCCTAGCACAAAAGGCAAATCTCATTTTTTACCATAAGTTTTTTTTGGTCCCAAGCACCCATGTGGTTGAGAATATAGGAGAATTTTGCAAACCATTCAACCTACCTTTCCATGTAAACTTTAGCTTAAGTTTGAAGAACCATATATCCTCCCCTCTAAAGAAATTTTGGAGCAATTAGGTTTAGAATTAGGATCACAATTAGGATTGGTATTAGAAAGGATTAAGGTTAAGTAGAACTTAAGGTTAGAGTAAAAATCTAGTCTCACATGTGCTACCACTTGGGACTATGGTGCTCTACTATGATGAGGTATTTTAAGCAGCATGGTCATATGTATTAAGCTCCATAAGGAGTCATGCAAGAGTTTCATAGATGATGATTTAGAGATAACTGATTACTATTTTGGAGTTTCTTTTGAGAAATATATGCACCATAGACTTGCAAGATTTCCATTCTATTATGAAGTAGTTATTTTTAAAGTTCTAAAAAATCTATAAAACTTAAGGCATTTAAATAAAAAAATGAACACATGAAAGAATGTTCTAGTAATTAACACTTCATTTTTAGATCTCTATATAGGGGGAAATGTATATGTCCCATGTAATAACAACCTTCTTGAATGAATGGTTTATCAACATCTAGTGGTTCTAGTTTCAACCCAATCTCATGCATTAAAGCGCATCTAAAAGAAAGAGAATGGAAAAGACTTCCTCATACAAAGAGTAGAAATTGATGCAAATCAACTAGTTTACATACAGACAGTTAATTGCTTCAAGCATTTGTTCATTAGAAAATGGATTTCATCAAACCACATATGAAGCAGGCCAGATCCAAGTTCTCACAGCATAAGAACGAGATCCAGTTTGTAGATATATCGCTCTCTTTTGACCTTAGGATCACTTATCTTGGATTGTATAGAGTTTTGCTTTGGATTTAGACATTAAATCCATAGCTAATATCATCAAGTATCAAAACTAGACTTCTCATAGGTGATATCACTCTCTTTTGACCTTAGCAACACTTATCCTGAATGGGCTAGTGAAGAATGTTGATTTGTTGATATTATCTAATTCTCAAGTATCAAAACTAGACTTCTCGTCTCCAATTCACTTCAAAAGCGAGATAAGATGTTTCCTTTCCCTTTTTTTACTTTCATACATTTAAAACAATTGCTCATTATATTGATTACATAATAGAGAAAATTCTACCATCATATACATATATATATACATATATACATACATACATACATACATACATATATGTGTGTGTGTGTGTGTGTGTGGAACCGACACGTTTTTGGCTCCCCTTCATGCTCGAGGGGGAGCTTGGGGAGTTGCCAGATGGCATAGCCCTTTCTCTAGAGTCTGCATAGTGACTTAATAATTACAATTCATGGAGGAAACAAAAGTCCATGACCACTTAAAGGATAAGTTGTGTGATATACTCATGACTCTTGCCTTAGAGTGAGATACCTTCTTGATATCCTTAACCTATCAGTCAAGTAGACCAAACTTAGATAGAGGTAGAGTCGCCTTTGAAAGGAACATGGCACAATGTCTTTAATGCACTCCTCACAGAGCAACTTGCTCAAACACCTCATATTTAGCTAATAATCACTACTTTGATAGATTCTTGCAGGATCCATGTCCCCACTATGTAACGAATTTAGGGGTGTTAGCATCGGAAGTAGCACTTCTTGCGCGGGGCAGGATCCCACACTCGGGGCCTCGCCCACGGATATCCGGACAAGAGACTAATCCATCAGTTCTTCCAAAACTGAACCCGGAAAAACTTCCCTTACTCGAAAAGCTTGGGCGATTATTTTTCTCTAACGTAGTCAAAAGCCTTAACTAACTGAACTGATCTGACCGAACCCGTAATAAGTCCCATAGTCAGGTCAGGGAAAGATTGCACTTGGATCATAGAGACCAACATTTTTTTCCTCATCGAGAGGCATAGCCGTTGATTCTTTTCCATAGAACAATTTTTGTCTGGGATTTACTTCATCTAGCGTACCATAACAGAATTGAGTCTCAATTTAGGGATCCATCAGTCCAGCCTAACCCCATCCAATCCCATGGGTAAGCCAACCGCCCAACCACTGTAGTGATGGGATCCAATTAGGAATTTGGTTAGGTTTTGTCCTGGATACCAGGGAGGAAAAGATTTCCCAGGCCCCCTAGCCGGATATTCATGCAAACTTAAAACTAGTCACACCACTTACACACCCAATATGAAATTGCTTTTTTCACAGATTCAGCTGTCTTTAAAACAATCATTTAATGAAATCATAGTCACTGATCATAATCCTTCAAAAATTTCCAGTTGAATTCTAATTTCCAATCATTCCTTCCTCAGTGTACCTATGACATCATTGGCAACCAGAACGCTCACCACCTGTCCACTCAGGGGTCTTTTTGATGGTTCCTAGCTCATAGTACTCGGTAATATTCACATATCAAAATGGAATCTTCGTTGAAAATCAGCAAGATCAACCAACAGATCCATATAAAAGAACCATGGACTCATCCGTAGAGGACCAACAAGGTCAATCAACCACATCCATGCCCGAATTCAAAAAACAACTCTTACTCCTTGTTCCAATATCTTCCACGACGCACGTGTGGGTATCATCGGGCGACCCAGAGCCCGAGCACCGTATGGTCAACACCCTCTAGGATCCTTCACAGGTGACCTAGTGCTTCACTCATAAGCCACTTCCTTGGTCCCTCATCCACTGTACCGAAAGCTCACCATTTTAATCGAACCGAGGCTGGTCAAGACCTCGGCCGACCTTGCTACGTGAGACGTCCTCCATCAGCTCTTGCAACTTTATCAGATTAGGTCTCCACGACCTCATTCACAAGACGATCAAAATGCTTCTCTAGCATTCTTGACATAAAACAGTCATTTAAAAACAGTTCAAAAATACAGTTTCTATAACAAACTCTCGTCTTTCCACATTGCTCCACATCAAACCACATTAATTAATTCCACAACCATTTCATAAGTATTCCTATTCTCATCCAATCACATCATTTTCATCTCATCACTCACTTTATCCTCATCAGATCTCATCCACTCGCATCTACCCATATCCACATCTCATCACATCACATTCATTCACATCTCATCCATTCAGACCACATAACATTCACTCACATCACATCTCATTCATTTTACCTCACATCTCATTCATTTACATCTATCCCGATTCACATCCCATCACATCACATTCATTCATATCCATCACATTCATTCTCATCACCATTATAATCGTATCTCATTCATACACATCCATCCAGGAGAAGAGTGAGGTGTTCACTCACTTTTAGAATTTCAGAGTTATGGTTGAAAAGCAAACAGGGAAATATGTAAAGTGCCTAAGGTCAGATGGAGGGGGAGAGTTGCTGAGTGGAAAAACAGGCACATTGCAGAGATTGCGCAAGCATTGATGGAAGAGAAGAATATGCCGCATAGCTATTGGGCTGAGGCTGTTTTCGTTCACATGTACGACTACTCGCATCTATCCATACATTCATATCTATCACTTCACATCCACATAATCTCTATTCATATCACATCCATCTATTCATTCATTCCCATCTATTTGATTCACATCACATCTCACATCTATTCACCTCACATCTCATCACCTCTATTCACATCACATCCATCCATCCATTCACATCTATCTAATTCACATCACATCTCATCACATCTATTTACCTCTCATCTCATCACCTCTATTCACATCACACCCATCCATCCATTCATTCACATCTATCTAATTCACATCACATCCATCCATCCAATCATCATCTATCTGATTCACATCTTATCTCATCACATCTATTCACCTCATATTCTCATCACCTCTATTCACACCACATCCATCCATCCATTCTTCTCATCTAATTCACATCACATTCTCATCATCTTTATTCACATCACATCCATCCATTCAATCATCATCTGATTCACATCTATTCGCCTCATATTCTCATCACTTCTATTCACAGAACTTAAACATAGAATTTAAGAGGATTCTAATTTTTGATAATAAGATTCTTTACGCATCTATTTATGAATATTTCAATTTTAAGGAAAATAACACTTTTGAAATAAAATTAAATCCTTTATGCATCTTCTTATGCATAAATTTAATTTTTATGAGAATAACTCTTTTGAAATAAAAATAAATCTTTTATGCATCTTTCTATGCATAAATTCAATTTTAATGAGAATAACACTTTTGAAATAAAAATAAATCTTTCTATGCATAAATTCAAATTTAATGAGAATGACACTTTTGAAATAAAAAAAATTCTGTTATGCATCTTTCTATTCATAAATTCAATTTTAATGAGAATGACACTTTTGAAATAAAAATAATTCTTTTATGCATCTTTCTATGCATAAATTCAATTGTAATGAGAATGACACTTTTGAAATAAAAATAAATCTTTTATGCATCTGTCTATGCATAAATTCAATTTTAATAAAAGTAATACTTTTTACAATAAAAAAATTCTTTTATGCATCACTTTATGCATAAAAATCAATATTGATGAATGTAACACTTTTATAATAATAAAAAATTCTTTTATGCATCCTTTTATGCATAAAAATCAATATTGGTGAAAGTAACACTTTTATTAAAAAAAATATTTTCGATATGCATCTTTCTAAGCATAGAAATTAATTCTAATGAAAATAACGCTTTTATAATAAAAATATTTTCAATATGCATCTTTCTATGCATAGAAATTAATTATAATGAAAATAACACTTTTATAATAAAAATATTTCCAATATGCATCTTTCTATGCATAGAAATTAATTCTAATGAAAATAATGCTTTTATAATAAGAATATTTTCAATATGCATCTTTATATGCATAGAAATTAATTCTTATGAAAATAACGCTTTTATAATAAGAATATTTTCAATATGCATCTTTCTATGCATAGAATGAAAATAACACTTTTAGAATACACAAATGGAGGGGATTACTCTTTTTGAATAATATAAAGATAAAACTTATTTCCACAAATTTTAAAAAAATTTCGCCATAACCTCCTTTGTATGGCTGACCATTTCTCAATTTTTACATTCTAAATCTACTTAGAATTTACCCCAAGATGAATTAAAACACTCTAATCTAATCAATTTTCACTTCTAAAGAGCCATCAATAGGAAAAGTTTAACTGATTTTGTTTGTCTCTCTTTTTAGGATAAAGAAAGGCTGAAATTCTTAATGAAGAGAAGGGGGAAGCCTTTCCATAAAGGCATAACATCCAATTTCACATTTTAAAAAATAAGAAATTAGAAAACCATAGAATAGAATTAGAAAAAAGTAGAATTTTTAACTTACACATGGAGTTTTGTGAGCTTACCTTTGGCTTGAGGGATTGAGGGTTCTACTCTTGCTTGGATCAAGAGTGGCCACCAGTTCTTTGTAGAGGAATTAGTAAAAAACAAGTGAATTATCAAAGAATTCAATGTTTTTGACTCTGGAAGGAGTAGAGTAACAATGCATAAAACACTATTAAGCTTTTACAAAGAGAGAGGCTTCTATTTATAGGAAAAAGTGAGCCTCTAACCAAGCAAACTAATTCTAGAAATTTCCAGATCAATTTGGTCACTTTTTGACCATTTTTAGGTCAGTTTAGCTTACTTTTTGGATCTAGTTGAAACAGGAGAGAGGAGAGATAAAAATATCTCATTATTTGTGAGTTTAAAACTCATCCACACAGGAGTTGAAACAGGAGAGAGGAGAGATGAAAATATCTCATTATTTGTGAGTTTAAAACTCATCCACACATTTGAAATAGGTGCCTCCTTCATGAGGGGAATCCCCCACACTAAGGTGTCAAAAATGCATCATTTCGTCTAAATATCTCTTCTTTTTTAACTAATAAACCTTGTCCTTAGTCAACTCTTCATCTTATGTGAGTATTTACTCATTTTTGGGAGATTTTTTTTTATTCTTCAATTTATCTCCTCTCTACATTTGGATTAATCTTATTGGTCCATAGGAACCTTAATCCAAAATTTTTAGAAAATCTGGACTCTCAGGATAAGGTCCTTTTACCTATTTTCAATTAATTCCAATTGCACATTGGAGAGTTCTTTTTGAATTTCTGTTTCAGAGGAATTTAGTTTAATAGGAAAGGATATTTTTCCATCCAAAGATATCTAAAAAATTGAGTTACCTCTCTCTAGAACATTTTATCTCTCTAGGCCAAAACAGGTAAAAATAATATCTTTATTCTGAAAAGGGGATTGATTATAGGGGAAGAAACTGGACATCTTGAGGGGATGGGGAGGAATCTTACATTCTCTCCCACTTGAAAAACGTGAGATATCCTCATCTCGCAGGTGGAGTATGATCTCTTTCATGTTCTTCTTCTTCTTCAATTATTTCCAGCGTTACTGCCTTGGAAGTGGACGATCGATTTGGAAATATCTCTCTTTGCCTTTCCCTAATCTAAGGCGGAGGTCTTGCACTACTTTAGATTAAGACTGCGGGTTGGTTAGAGGGTCTGCCTCTAGGATTTTCTTGATTTTGGCGGAAAGAAACCTGATTACTCTGGAAGGAAGGAGCTGGAGTCTGGAATCTTGATCCCTGATTTCCCTGCCCCCGAAAACCTTGATCCAAAAGGTGTTGGGCAATCCATACTATGATGTCCAAATCCTTGACACTTATAGCATTTCAATCCCTTATTCAAGGGTGGAACTTCTGAAGTTGAATTCTAGGGGATTGAGTTTTGGGAAAAGGAAATTTCTTCCATTCTAGAACTTCCCATGTCCTAGGCTTGACCCTGATATCTTTTAGGCGCGGCAGAACGTTGGAATCACCTTCTGGAATTAAAAACCTTTTGAAAGATGATGGTGCTGGCTTTGGCGGAACTTTGACATCAAAGGCCTTGGTGAAATCCTTCGCCATCCGCACTGCTTCAGCCATGGAAACTAGCTTGGCATTCTTCACCAGGCTATTCAAAGGTTCGTTCGGTCCCCGAACCTGGCCATGAGCTATTCTTCATCCAGCAGCAGTGGTGAGAATTTGAGGAGGAGAGCAAACGCTTGGTGATATAATTCAACAGTTCTACTCCCCTGGTTTAACTCTAAGAATTCGTTCATCTTTGTTTCCAAAAAGCCGGGAGAACAGAACCTCGTCCTTAGGTAATTTTTGAGATCATTCCATGTCTGGGTATTCCGATCCAGACGGTTTGTCTCTTGCAGTGGTTTCTCCATGCCACTCTGGCTGTTTCTACTATCTTTAGAGCCATTTTACTCTTCTCATTGTACGCGGTGACATCGAAGTACTCTTCCATTGCTTCGATCCACTTTTCCACAGCCTCACCCAAGTTTTCCCCTTCACCCTTGAAAGGTCCAGGCTGCAATCTATGAAGAGTTTTACAAGCATCCAAGTCGAGCTCTTCCTCGCCAAGTTGGGGGTTATCATTTCTACCACGACGACCTCGATCCATGCTCCTATCAATATGAAAATTCTTGTTAAGTCCCTTTATTTTAGATTCAATTCTGATTTTAGATTCAATTGATTCTGGGGCTCTTTAGATTGATCAGTTCCTCACAGAATCATGGGATAAAGATATTCATATAGAACTCATTATCGGATAACAATTCATTCAGAACATCTCATTCATATCTTTAACACAATAATGGTCCATTAGACCAAAATTTCCATCTAAACAGTCCTCCATGAGGATTTCAATTATACAGATTTTTTTTTGTCATCCCTTAACTTGATCCACTGGGTCAATTGTTAGCAGTTTGTCAGCACAATCCACTAATCTAATAGTGATTTGCTGAAGTCATTATCGTCATTCCAGTTATGAACTTCATCACAGGGACTCGTCCCATTCATCCTCATTGTGGTTTTGTTCAGCTTATTACATTTTAACCAAAATTTAGGAATCATCATTTTTCAATCAGAATCCAAATCAATTCATCAGTTCTTAACCAGAATTTTAAAATCATATCAACCACATTTGAATTTATCATTTGGATAGCATTTTTGCTTATAATTTCAAGATCTTAGATTTACTCGTATATACTGCCAGTTAACGAGCTGCAATTATACCCTCGGTATATACGGGTAGTCACGATCCTTGGAATTATAAGATAAATACCATCATGTCTAGGCCTAAGCAAGTCAGGGATTCCATATAATTGCGGTACTTTCATCTGAAGACCCAATCACCAATTTATGAGTTTCAGTTTGAATAACAATTTGTATGAATTTATCACACAATTTCAACCTTTTATTACTACATCAATTTTTGACATTTTTGGCTTCTCAGTTGATCCACTTTAGCCAATTTTGCTCTGATACCAGTTGTAGGATCCCTGTCCCCTTTGCGCAACGAATTCAGGGGTGCTAGCAACGGAAGTAGCACTTCTTGCGCGGGGCAGGATCCCACACTCGGGGCCTCACCCACGGATATCCGGACAAGACACTAATCGATCGGTTCTTCCAAAATCGAACCCGAAAAAACTTCCCTTGTCCGGAAAGCTCGGGCGATTCCTCCAGAATCAATTTTTCTCTAACGTAGTCAAAAGCCTTGCCTAACTGAACTGATCTGACCAAACCCGTAAGTCCCATAGTCAGATCCGGGAAAGATTGCACTTGGATCATAGAGACCAATGCTTTTTTCCTCATTGAGAGGCACAACAGTTGATTCTTTTCCATAGAACAATTTTTGTCCGGGATTTACTTCATCTAGCGTACCATAACAGAATTGAGTCTCAATTTAGGGATCCATTAGACCAGCCTAACCCCATCCAATCCCATGGGTTAGCCAACTGCCCAACCACTGTAGTGAGGGGATCCAATTAGGAATTTGGTTAGGTTTTGTCTCGGATACCAGGAGGAAAATAGTTCCCAGGCCCCCTAGCCAGATATTCATGCAAACTTAAAACTAGTCACACCACTTAAAACTAGTCACACCACTTACACACCCAATATGAAATTGCCTTTTTCACAGATTTAGTTGTCTTTAAAACAATCATTTAATGAAATCATAGTCACTGATCATAATCCTCTAAAAATTTTTGGTTGAATTCTAATTTCCAATCATTCCTTCCTTAGTGTACCTATGGTATCATTGGCAACCAGAACGCTCACCACCTGTCCACTCAGGGGTCTTTTTGATGGTTCCTAGCTCATAGTACTCGGCAATATTCACATATGAAAATGGAATCTTCGTTGAAGATCAGCAAGATCAACCAATAGATCCATATAAAAGAACCATGGACTCATCCATTGAGGACCAGCAAGGTCAAACAATGAGATCCATGCCCGAATTCAGAAAACAACTCTTCCTCCTTGTTCCAATATCTTCCATGACGCACGTGTGGGTATCGTCGACGACCCAGAGTCCGAGCACCGTATGGTCAGCACCCTCTAGGATCCTTCGCAGGTGACCTAGCGCTTCACTCATAGGCCACTTCCTTGGTCCCTCATCCATCGTACGGAAGCTCACCATTTTAATCGAGCCGAGGCTGGTCAAGACCTCGACCGACCTTGCTACGCGAGACGTCCTCCAATGACTCTCCGTCAACTATTGCAACTTTATCAGATTAGGTCTCCACCACGACCTCATTCACAAGACGGTCAAAATGCTTCTCTAGCATTCTTGACATGAAACAGTCAAAAATACAGTTTCTATAACGAACTCGTGTCTTTACACATTGCTCCACATCAAACCACATTAATTAATTCCACAACCATTTCATAAGTATTCCTATTCTCATCCAATCACATCATTTTCATCTCATCACATCACATTTATTCACATCTCATCCATTCAGACCACATCACATTCACTCACATCTCATCCATTCAGACCACATCACATTCACTCACATCACATCTCATCCATTTAGACCACATCACATTCACTCACATCACATCTCATTAATTTTACCTCACATCTCTGTCATTCACATCTATCTCGATTCACATCCCATCACATCACATTCATTCATATCCATTAACATTCACTTTAATTCATATCCATCACATTCATTCTCATCACCATTATATCACATCACTTCTATCCACATCATATCTCATTCATACACATCCATCCAATCATTCACATCATGTAACGAGTACTCGCATCTATCCATACATTCATATCTATCACTTCACATCCACATAATCTAAAAATAACGCTTTTATAATAAAAATATTTCCAATATGCATCTTTCTATGCATAGAAATTAATTCTAATGAAAATAATGCTTTTATAATAAAAATATTTCCAATATGCATCTTTCTATGCATAGAATGAAAATAACACTTTTAGAATACACAAACGGAGGGGATTAGTCTTTTTGAATAATATAAAGATAAAACTTATTTCCACAAAATTTAAGAAAATTTCGCCATAACCTCCTTTGTATGGCTGACCATTTCTCAATTTTTACATTCTAAATCTACTTAGAATTTATCCCAAGATGAATTAAAACACTCTAATCTAATCAATTTTCACTTCTAAAGAGCAATCAATAGGAAAAGTTTAAATTATTTTGTTTGTTTCTCTTTTTAGGATAAAGAAAGGCTGAAATTCTTAATGAAGAGAACAGGGAAGCCTTTCCATCAAGGCATAACATCCAATTTCATATTTAAAAAAACAAGAAATTAGAAAACCATAGAATAGAATTTTAAAAAAAAGTAAAATTTCTAACTTACATGGAGTTTTGTGAGCTTTCCTTTGGCTTAAGGGATTGAGGGTTCTACTCTTGCTTAGATTAAGAGTGGCCACCAATTCTTTGTAGAGGAATTAGTCAAAAACAAGTGAATTATCAAAGAATTCAATGTTTTTGACTCTGGGAGGAGTAGAGTAACAGTGCATAAAACACTATTAAGCTTTTACAAAGGGGGAGGCTTCTATTTATAGGAAAAAGTGAGCCTCTAACCAAGCAAACTGATTCTAGAATTTTCCAGATCAGTTTGGTCACTTTTTGACCATTTTTAGGTCAGTTTAGCTTACTTTTTGGATCTAGTTGAAATAGGAGAGAGGAGAGATAAAAATATCTCATTATTTGTGAGTTTAAAACTCATCCACACATGTGAAATAGGCACCTCCTTCATGAGGGGAATTCCCCACACTGAGGTGTCAAAAATGCATCATTTCCTCTAAATATCTCTTCTTTTTTAACTAATAAACCTTGTCCTTAGTCAACTCTTATCTTATGTGAGTATTTACCTATTTTTAGGGAATTTTCTTTTATTCTTCAATTTATCTCCTCCCTACATTTGGATTAATCTTATTGGTCCACAGGAACCTTAATCCAAAATTTTCAAAAAATCTGGATCCTCAGGATAAGGTCCTTTTCACCTATTTTCAATTAATTCCAATTGCATATTGGAAAGTTCTTTTTGAATTTCTGTTTCAGAGGAATTTAGTTTAATAAGAAAGGATATTTTTTCATCCAAAGATATCTAAAAACTGAGTTATCTCTCTCTAGAATATTTTCTCTCTCTAGGCCAAAACAGGTAGAAACAAGATCTTTTATTATTCTGAAAAGGGGATTGATTATAGGGGAAGAAACTGGACATCTTGAGGGGCTCGGGAGGAATCTTACACTTCCAAAAACCTATCTACATTTATCATGCTATTGTAGAATATATAACGTCTTCTCCATGAGCAAAAGAGATGGAAAGGCCACCTTGTGCAGTTGCATCAATTTCTCATTAACCAGCTTCTCCAATGCTAGGGCTAATTCTATTACTGTGTAGAGGATAATCTCTAACTAGATACTAGGATATGAGTATATTAATATATGTCTTTGAGAACTATTCATGTAGAAAAGAGAAGCCTGAGAAATATATCATAGCCTTTCTCTTGGTCATTAAACTTTGTAACTAGTGGAATGACAATTGATTGTATATCTACTTTCCCATCATGGGTATTCTTTTGTCATATGCACACATCATCGGAAAATAAACAATATAGATAGTTCACTTCCATTCTTCATAACCTATTAATAGATTGAAAAACCAAGCTTCAAAAGTAGCATAAGTGGCCATCAAGGTAGAGCAAAGTATACTTCATCAATTTCTCTACATGAGATGGTTCCTCATCACTCTAGTCTTTCAAGAACTTACATCCAAGTGAAGATATGACAATGTCTTATTAAGCTGAATTCATGAGTTGAATTCAGAAAGGACCAACTAAAAATAGAGACCGACTTAGAAAAACCTGGTAATGTGACATTATCTCAATCAATGTATGCAAAGAGGGCATGGTACACATAAGAGGTATTGTACTCAACATTGCAACTAAATCCAAAAGAAAAAAACCGTAGTTAATACTACTTCAGAATCTATAGCTCCTTTGATTAGGTGCGTACACAATAGTCAAGGCACAAAATGTTGTTATTTCTAGCTCCTTGCCATTCTCGAATATTTCTCCCCCCCTCACATGAGGAGGAGAAAAAACATAATACCAGAGAGAGAGATTCCAAGTGAGTGAAAAAGGAGGAGTAGGGAAAGGCCATCGAGAGGCCTTTCCTGGGAGGAAGATGGGGAGCCAGCACTAGCTCTGGCGACCCATTTTCCCTAGGAAAGGCCGATCAATGGCCTTTCCCGACTGTCATGGCCGCCTGGAGAAGAGGCAGCGGCATGATGAATTATCACCAGCAAGCTCTTTGGATCCGTTGTGATAACCAAAAAAGGATTGAAGATCGCACGTTTTTTTTTAACCTGTTGAGTTGGCAAAAAATTGGGGAGCCTTCTGTAAAATAATACCTCCTATATGTATGGAAAGGATATGCTCCCCCTCGACCAGAGGCCATGAAGGAAAAGATAAAGATGGGGGAGAGCATATCCAAGGCACTTCTACTGTGTAAGCCTAGAGAGAGCATAGCCATGCCATCCATGATGGAGAAGAGCATTTTGACATCACGGAAGCTCATCATACTCCCTCTCACACTTGAGGAGGGAGATCAAGGAGCTGCCACATGGCCGAGCCCTCACTAGATATGCATGTGACCTTGGAGATTCACACCATCCATCATACATTTGTAGACTACAAGCTACCAACTATACATGCCATGTTATCTTACTTAAACACATCGATAGCACCAATACACTACATTGACATAAATTAGAGTAGAAAATATAGAGGATCTTATTGTTTGTTGATGATGAAGGCGATGATAATTAGATACATGGGGGGAGGTTGTGTGTGTTATGAGAGTGGAAGAATAAGCTAAGTACATCAGTGGAGAGGACGATGATAATCACAATGCAGGCCATGGTAAGAGTCATCACAATCACCACCCTCATATCCGACCTCAACAACTAGCTAAAGAGCTTCTTCAGCCTTGCTGCTCATTGCCATCTCTTTCATCTTAATAGAAATCATCATTGTGTGACCCGTTTTGTGATAAAGGAACTCTACTGAGGCCATTAAGATCAAGAGAGTGTCTACCGACACAAAGAAGGTGTCGTTGAAGCAAGAGTTAGCCACCTTAAATAGCTAGAAGAGGTTATCCAAGATGAAGTGTTTCTACCAGTGGTGGTAGTGAAAGGCTGCGCCCTCTGAGGTGGTCTACCACAATCTCTTAGGTGAGAAGATGAGACCAACTTATCGTGCAAGCAAGCTATGAGGATGGCAGAGGACTTGGTGTCAAAATGAGAAATAGCTACGAAATGAATCTAAATGAGTACATGGTCACCCTCGACAAACCTCTGGGTATTTGATTCACCCAGACTCTCAATGTGAAGGTTTATGTCAAAGCACTTACCAAGCAAGTACTAGTGTGCATGAGTGTGAGCCTCACACTCCTTGTGGGGGGGGAGGTAGCTACACTTGAGGGACCGATGGAGAAAAAGTGAGCTGACATGTGCAGCATTATGTGGGGAGAATTGTGGGGTTGCTCAGCTACCAAAATATAGCAAACATATTGTATGTATGTATATATATATGTGTGTGTGTGTGTGTGTATACATACATACATACATATGTATGTATGTATGTATACACACACACACACACACACATATATATATGTATATATGTGTGTGTGTGTATACATACATACATACATATGTATGTATGTATGTATACACACACACACACACACATATATATGTATATATACATATATATATGTGTGTGTGTGTGTGTGTGTGTGTATACATACATACATACATATGTATGTATGTATGTATACACACACACACACACACACAACAAGACAAAGCACCTACAGACGCGCACACAGACGCGTTTACTCAACTAAAAAAAAAACTTACGGGTGCGTCTATTTGCACCTCTATTAGCGCATCTACAGACCCGCGTCTAAAGGTGCGTTTAAAAGATAGCAAATAGACGTGTCTATAGACGCGCATATAGACGCGCATATAGACGCGCAAATAAACGCTCTGCTAGAAATTTTAAAAAACAGACAGACGCATGCATAGATGCGTTTATAGACGCATTTATAGACGTGTTTGTAGACGCGCAAATAGACGCTTCTTGAACAGACAGACACGTTTATAGACACGCTACATAATATTTTTTAAATTTTGTGTGCTTGAACAGAATGCTATGTATGTTGTGTATGCTATGTAGTTACAGGAATCCCATTTCCACATTGTGTAATTCAATTCTTACAGCCAACCGCATTGTAATTAGCACTCTTGCAAGCACGTCTATAGCTGAAATTAATTACAATTCCAAATAAAACATTACAACTCCAAAACGTTTAGTTATAAGGCATTAATTGATAAAACGTTGCACAAGAAAATTGAAAGCCAAAAAAATAAAAATAGTATATGTTAATTCATAGCTCAAAAAGTGCTTGTATGTACATATAGCACGAAGCTAAGCCACGTCCTGTGGCTTCAAGTACCAAAAATAAGAGGAGTGTATATACAAGAGGCACGAAGCCAAGCCAGTGGCTAAGTACAAAAAAGAGTAGCTAGCACTACTTCTACGACTAATCTAAGTTCTCCACGTCCTCGCTCCCTTCTGCGCTCCCTTCTCCGCCTCCTTCTTCCTCGTCTTCTTCCTCATCTTCTTGTGCAGGGTCCTGTAAACAAGGGATAACATATATCAATGTATGAAAAATCAAATCTTTATTTATAATATTGACATTATTTAATTACTTTCAAATACCTCGGGGGACTCTCCAGTAGCCCGGATATACTGTTCCTCAGTAATCAGCTCATCATTATAGAAGTGCCTCCATGTATCTCCTCTGCGATGGTGGCGGTGGTAGGCTGTCTCGACAGGAGTGGGGTACCTGCCCACGATATCAAGCTGCAAGATGACACAATTTGCGGAGGGGTTAGTACAAAGAAACAACCTCCTAATAAACTACATAAACACCACCAAACTGGGCCTCCCATGATTCAACACCCCCTGCTCCAAAATGCACGCTTCCATATTGCTCCATTTGGATCCTTCGTACCTCCACGTGCTTTAGACTGGGTTACTCCTTCGCTGACTTCATTGCTTTCTTCCACTCACGCTTGTGAGCAGTGTGGGTGGGCCCTTTGGTGGTTGACCTCCCTGGAGCCTAGCAAGCTCCGCTAGTGCATGCCTCTTAAGCGAAGATCTTTTATTGCTAAGTATTGTAACAATCTTTGACTTGGCCCATTTATCTGTGAACTGAACATTGGGGGGTTAAGGATACCTAGAGCAAACAGCAGCGAGGGTCTCATCAGCCAACCTCTTTGGATGATCTTTGTAGTGAATAAAGCAATCTCTGTAATTGTTAGCAATTACAGAGCGCATGAAGGCCATGATATCCTTCCCCCATGCATCCATCAAGATGCCTCCTGTCTGAGTGATGTCATAGTAGATCGTACTGTAAGATTCCTCCCCAGCCTCTCAAGATGTCCAGCATCTTCCCCTGTAATCAAATTCCTCTTCAGAAATATAAAAGATCTTGTTTCTACCAGTTTTGGACTAGAGAGAGAAAATATTCTAGAGAGAGAATACTCAAATTTTAAATATTTTTGGATAAAAAAATATCTCATCTTATTAAAATAAGTTTCCCTGAAACAGAAGTTCAAAAAGATTTCCAGAAGGTGCATTAGAAATTAAGTATAATCTGTTCAAGAGGCATTATCCTGAGGAGGGTGAAGATTTTTTCGAAATGTTAAATTAAGGTTCCTATGGACCAATAAGATTCATCCAAATGTAGGAAGGAGATAAATAGAAGAATAAAAGGAAAATCCCCAAAAAATGAGTAAATACTCACATAAGATGAAGAGTTGACTAAGGACAAGGTTAATAGTTAAAAAAGAGAGATATTTAGGTGAAATGATGCATTTTTGACACCTCTGCATGGGGGAATTCCCCTCATGAAGGAGGCGCCTATTTCACATGCTTGAATGAGTTTTTAACTCCCAAATAATGAGATATTTTTATCTCTCCTCTCTCCTGTTTCAACTAGATCCAAAAAGTGAGCAAAACTGACCAAAAAATGGTCAAAAATTGACCAAACTGATCTCGAAAATTCTAGAATCAGTTGGCTTGGTTAGAAGCGCACTTTTTCCTATAAATAGAAGCCCTCCCCTTTGTTGAAACTCAATAGTGTTTTGCACTGTTACCCTGTCTCTCCCAAGTGCCAAAAATAGTGAATTGTATTCATAATTCATTAGTTTTTGACCTTCCTTCTTCGAGAAGATTGGTGGCCACTCTTGTCTCAAACAAGAGTTGAACCCTCAAACCATCAAGCCAAAGAAAAGCTCTCAAATTCATTAGTAAGTTGGTGATTCTTCTCTTTTTCATTTATTTTATGGTTTTTATGGTTTTTTATGCTTTTTGTCTTCTCTAAAATTGCAAATGATGTTATGCCTCATTACAAAAAGGCATTCCCCTCTCTTCTCTACTAAATCCAACCATTCTTTATCCTAGTTGAATGATTAATGAATAAAGTCAAGTTTTTATAATGTATATCTTAAATAAGTAAAAAAATGTTTACTTTAGAATAATTTCAATACTCTTGGTGCACTTTTAATTAATTTTAGAGACTTAAAATTTAAAAAATGGTCAGCCATACAAAGGAGGTTATGGCAAATTTTTTAAAAATTAGTGAAATAAATTTCATCTTTTATTATTCTAAAAGAGTAATCATTATGGTTTCTATATTCTAAAGTATCATTTTCATGCATAGAAGATGCATTTTGATTATTTGTATAAAGAAATTTAGTTTTATTATAAAAGTGTTACTTTTATCATATTTGATTTTTATGCATAAAAGTATGCATAAAAGATATTTTTTATTATAAAAGTGTTACTTTTATCATATTTGAATTTCATGCATAGAAGTATGCATAAAAGATTATTATTTTTATTCTAAAATTGTTACTTTTATCATATTTGATTTTTATACATAAAAGTATGCATAAAAGATATTTTTTATTATAAAAGTGTTACTTTTATCATATTTGAATTTCATGCATAGAAGTATGTATAAAAGATTTTTTTTAATTATAAAAGTGTTACTTTTATCATATTTGAATTTCATGCATAGAAGTATGCATAAAAGATTATTATTTTTATTCTAAAATTGTTACTTTTATCATATTTGATTTTTATACATAAAAGTATGCATAAAAGATATTTTTTATTATAAAAGTGTTACTTTTATCATATTTGAATTTCATGCATAGAAGTATGTATAAAAGATTTTTTTTAATTATAAAAGTGTTACTTTTATCATATTTGATTTTTATGCATAAAAGATATTTTTTATTTTAAAAGTGTTACTTTTATCATATTTGAATTTCATGCATAGAAGTATGCATAAAAGATTATTTTTTTATTATAAAAGTGTTACTTTTATCATATTTGATTTTTATGCATAAAAGATATTTTTTTAATAAAAGTGTTACTTTTATCATATTTGAATTTCATGCATAGAAGTATGCATAAAAGATTATTTTTTTATTATAAAAGTGTTACTTTTATCATATTTGATTTTCATGCATAGAAGTATGCATAAAAGATATTTTTTCATATTAAAAGTGTGATTTTTATCATAAATGATTTTGATGCATAAACATATGCATAAAAGATATATTTTTTTATATTAAAAGAGTGATTTTCATCATAAATGATTTGTATGCATAAACATATACATAAAAGAAATTCTTTCATGTTAAAAGAGTGATTTTCATCATAAATGATTTTTATGATGATAAAAGTGTGACTTTCATCAGAATCAGATTTTATGCATAATTAGATGCATATAGAATCTTTATAATTAAATAAGGTTTCTCCTTAATCCTCTGTTTAATTTTCACAAAAATTGGAAAAAAATGAATAAGTAGATAATCTGTGAGAAGAAATACTACCGTTTCATATTCACTAAGATGGTAATGAGAAAATTCAATTAAACTATTGAAGTCGGAGGTCGAGATAAATGATTATTTTATTCCTCATAAGAAATTCATGTTTTAGAAATCTATAAGCAAATATTCGTCGAACGAAATTTAGAAAAAGAGAAATTGAAATAGTACCTTTCGAGAAAGATAGTTTAGGAAGAACCTTTCCAGACCCAAACTTTGATTCAGACTATTGACCAAGACCTAATTCCTTCGTCAATGATGATGTGAACAGTTCAGGAATCAGGTTACAACTCCATTTTCGTGGTAGTTGACAGACTAACCAAAGTTGCCCATCTGATCCCAGTAGAAGAAACCTACACTGCAGTGGATGTGGCCAGAGTGTTCCTCAAAGAAATCTTCAGATTGCATGGCCTACCTAGGAGAATAGTAAGTGATCGAGATCCCAAGTTTACTTCAAGGTTCTGGACTGCATTTTTCGAAGTAGTGGGAACTTTCTTGGATCTCAGCACAGCTTATCACCCTGAGACCGATGGTCAAACTGAAAGGGTAAACCAAGTAATCGAAGATATACTTCGGTCATGCAGTGGGCAGGGAACCCAAGAAGTGGCTAAGATATCTGCATCTAGTCGAGTTTGCCTACAATGCTTCTTATCACCGAAGTATCGGGATGAGCCCTTTTAAAGCTCTGTATGGACAAGATTGCTTAACTCCATTAACTTGGTCCGACCCATTGATTAGGGTCGAGATGTCTAGACAGATGCTTGATAACATGGAGCAACAGATGCAGACAATTCGTAAAGATATAAAAGCTGTCCATGATAGATAGAAGCAATATGCAGATAAGAAGAGGACAGACAGAGAATTCAAAGAAGCAAATATGGTCTTCATTCGAGTACGGCCCAAAAGAAGTTCTTTGTCTCTTGGGAAGTACAAGAAGTTATCCCCCAGATATTGTGGGCCATATCTGATTACAAAGAAAGTAGGTGACTTAACCTACGAGCTTCTTCTGTCTCCTCATCTCAAAGTTCATAATGTATTTCATGTAAGCCTTCTAAAGAAATATGTGCCAAGCCCAAATCATATGCTTGATGAAATCCTAACCTCTTCAACCCAAGGGCAGATGGAACTCCAACCTGAAGAAATTCTTGATGTTCAAGAAAAGATTCTCAGGAACAGAATTCTCAGAGAATCATTAGTAAAATGGAAGTTCTATCCTTTTGAAGATGCCACCTGGGAGAATGAAACCGATCTGTTGTTGCGGGATTATCCCCAGTTTGCGAGATGAGGGCATCTCGCATTTTTCAAGTGGGAGAGAATGTAAGATTCCTCCCCGGCCTCTCAAGATGTCCAGCATCTTCCCCTGTAAAAATCAAATCCCTCTAAGATCTTGTTTCTACCAGTTTTTGGCCTAGAGAGAGAAAATATTCTAGAGAGAGAATACTCAGATTTTAAATATTTTTAGATAGAAAAATATCTCATCTTATTAAAATAAGTTCCCCTGAAACAAAAGCTCAAAAAGATTTCCAAAAGGTGCATTAGAAATTAAGTATAATCTGTTCAAGAGGCATTATCCTGAGGAGGGTGAAGATTTTTTCGAAATTTTAAATTAAGGTTCCTATGGACCAATAAGATTCATCCAAATGTAGGAAGGAGATAAATAGAAGAATAAAAGAAAAATCCCCAAAAAATGAGTAAATACTCACATAAGATGAAGAGTTGACTAAGGACACTAAGGACAAGGTTAATAGTTAAAAAAGAGAGATATTTAAGTGAAATGATGTATTTTTGACACCTCTGCATGGGGGAATTCCCCTCTTGAAGGAGGTGCCTATTTCACATGCTTGAACGAGTTTTAAACTCCCAAATAATGAGATATTTTTATTTCTCCTCTCTCTTATTTCAACTAGATCCAAAAAGTGAGCAAAACTGACCAAAAAATGGTCAAAAATCAACCAAACTGATCTGGAAAATTCTAGAATCAGTTGGCTTGGTTAGAAGCTCACTTTTTCCTATAAATAGAAGCCCTCCCCTTTGTTGAAACTCAATAGTGTTTTGCACTGTTACCCTGTCTCTCCCAAGTGCCAAAAATAGTGAATTGTATTCATAATTCATTAGTTTTTGACCTAGGCTTCTTCTAGAAGATTGGTGGCCACTCTTGTCTCAAACAAGAGTTGAACCCTCAAACCATCAAGCCAAAGAAAAGCTCTCAAATTCATTAGTAAGTTGGTGATTCTTCTCTTTTCCATTTATTTTATGATTTTTATGGTTTTTTAAGCTTTTTGTCTCCTCTAAAATTGCAAATGATGTTATGCCTCATTACAAAAAGGCATTCCCCTCTCTTCTCTTGTAAATCCAACCATTCTTTATCCTAGTTGAATGATTAATGAATAAAGTCAAGTTTTTATAATGTTTATCTTAAATAAGTAGAAAAATGTTTACTTTAGAATAATTTCAATACCCTTGGTGTACTTTTAATTAATTTTAGAGACTTAAAAATTGAAAAATGGTCAGCCATACAAAGGAGGTTATGGCAAAATTTTTGGAAATTAGTGAAATAAATTTCATCTTGTATTATTCTAAAAGAGTAATCCTTATGGTTTCTATATTCTAAAGTATCATTTTCATGCATAGAAGATGCATAGAAGATCCTTATGGTTTCTATATTCTAAAGTATCATTTTCATGCATAGAAGATGCATTTTGATTATTTGTATAAAGAAATTTAGTTTTATTATAAAAGTATTGCTTTTATCATATTTGATTTTTATGCATAAAAGTATGCATAAAAGATATTTTTTATTATAAAAGTGTTACTTTTATCATATTTGAATTTCATGCATAGAAGTATGCATAAAAGATTATTATTTTTATTATAAAAGTGTTACTTTTATCATATTTGATTTTTATGCATAAAAGTATGCATAAAAGATATTTTTTATTATAAAAGTGTTACTTTTATCATATTTGAATTTCATGCATAGAAGTATGCATAAAAGATTATTTTTTTAATTATAAAAGTGTTACTTTTATCATATTTGATTTTTATGCATAAAAGATATTTTTTATTTTAAAAGTGTTACTTTTATCATATTTGAATTTCATGCATAGAAGTATGCATAAAAGATTATTTTTTTATTATAAAAGTGTTACTTTTATCATATTTAATTTTTATGCATAAAAGATATTTTTTTTTATAAAAGTGTTACTTTTATCATATTTGAATTTCATGCATAGAAGTATGCATAAAAGATTATTTTTTTATTATAAAAGTGTTACTTTTATCATATTTGATTTTCATGCATAGAAGTATGCATAAAAGATATTTTTTATAATAAAAGTGTGATTTTCATCATAAATGATTTTGATGCATAAACATATGCATAAAAGATATTTTTTTATATTAAAAGAGTGATTTTCATCATAAATGATTTGTATGCATAAACATATGCATAAAAGAAATTCTTTCATGTTAAAAGAGTGATTTTCATCATAAATGATTTTTATGATGATAAAAGTGTGACTTTCATCAGAATCGGATTTTATGCATAATTAGATGCATATAGAATCTTTATAATTAAATAAGGGTTCTCCTTAATCCTTTGTTTAATTTTCACAAAAATTGAAAAAAAATGAATAAGTAGATAATCTGTGAGAAGAAATACTACCGTTTCATATTCACTAAGATGGTAATGAGAAAATTCAATTAAACTATCGAAGTCGGAGATCGAGATAAATGATTATTTTATTCCTCATAAGAAATTCGTGTTTTAGAAATCTGTAATAAGCAAATATTCGTCGAACGAAATTTAGAAAAAGAGAAATTGAAATAGTACCTTTCGAGAAAGATAGTTTAGGAAGAACCTTTCCAGACCCAAACTGTGATTCAGACTATTGACCAAGACCTAATTCCTTCGTCAATGACGATGTGAACAGTTCAGGAAAAATGCACTCAAAACACCCACCGAATCTGAAACTAGTTAAGACTTTTGATTTTGATCCGAGGATCAAGTTAACAGAATTCGAGGAATTTTGTTTGGAATTCAAACCTGGATCTAGAAGTATTGGGATACGGATTTAAGATTTATTTATGGTATTCAAACAAAATCAAAACTATAAACTTACATAGAAACCCTGTTTTCTTAAAAGACTGTCTTACGCCAGAATGCTGGAGGGAGCATTTGGCATACATGTTTATCTAAGGGAAGTTCGGTTGCAACAGCTGGCGGGGAGTGTTCGAGGGACAGCTCACGTAGAAAAGCCTGCTGAGGTCTTGACCAGCCTCGGTATGGTTAAAATGGTGCGCTTCCGATACGATGGGCGAGGGCCGACGAAGCGGTCCCTGAGTGAAGTTCCAGGACACCTAAGGAGGATCCTAGAGGGTTCTGACCAGGAGATGCACGGGCTTGCAGTGCCGAGGACACCCATGCGTATGTCGAGGAAGATATTGTATGACAGACCAATGTTATTGTAATCTATCACTGGATCTCGTTGTTGACTCGCTGGTCTCAACGGAGAGTCCAGAGTGATACTGTTTTGTGAGAAACAAAGACTCAATGGAAATTTTGAAGTATGACATGTGTAACCAGTAAATTGTTTGTCAATGGAATTTTTTTATTAAAGTTTTAAAGAGGAGTGTGTGCGTATCTATTTTCTAAAGCCAAAGTTAAGAAAGGCATTTCAATTATGGGTGGGTGAGTACTTGTTTGGATCTATTGATTCCAGTGTGGCAGGGTGGTGGCTAACCCATGGGCCGGATGGGGTTAGGCTGGAATCAGTGGAGTTTTAATAATCAAATTGAAAAATCTTAGGATTACGCTAGGCTTCGAGTAGATAGTTAATTCCTTGATAAATTTCTCGATTGAGTGGATCAACGATTGTGCCTAATCTTGATTAGGAAAAAAGCGTTGAATTACTCAGATGATCAAATTATATCAATGATAGTTTCCTTCTATCTGGTTTATTTAGGTAGAGGATAGTTTAGATTTTGATCTCGTTAGAAAACTCGTTAAGACAATTTCAAAAAGGTGGAATCGTCCCCGCTTTTCGGGCATGGGAAATTTTCCCGGTTTCGGTTTTCGGACTGACCACCAGCCTAGTCTCATGCCTGGACATTCGTGGTGGGTGAGGCCCCGAGTGAGAAACCCTGCCCCGAGTGAGAAACCCTGCCCCGCGCATGAGGGGGCTGCTTCTGCTGCCAGCTACTATCGGGAATCCGGTGCACGGAGGGGTCAGAGGGATCTCACACATACCATCACCCGGAGGCACGTCTAAATCATCTGAATCATTCTCGTTCCCACCACCACCCCTCCCAAAGCACTGTGCCATGCATCCCCCACCACTCTCCCTACTACTACGCCTGCTATTGTGTTGTGTCGAGCTAGTACGTTGGCCACTCGTAGCTGGAGAACCAAGTCTCAACTACATAATGATTGCGTTTTGTTTCGTGGACTACATAAGGATGCAAGAGAGTGTCCTACTTGTGGAGAGGGAAGATATAGAGCAGATCTCAAAACTTTAGACGTGCCTCGTAAGGTTATGCGACATTTTTCCATAATCCCTCGCATCCAACATATGTTCAAGTGAAAATCCATTGCAGAGCTCATGTCATGGCATTCCTCCCATCGATCAAGTGATGGCAAGTGGAGAACTCCCGTAGACACTCTTGCGTGGAAGCATATTGAAGACACATGGCCAAGCTTCAAGGAAGAACCTAGGAGCTTAAGACTTGGATTGGGTATGGACGGTGTGAACCCATTTGGTCTCAAAAGCACCTCTTACAGTGTATGGCCAGTGATATTGGTGAATTATAATCTTCCACCCTCTATGGCGATTAAGAAAGGACATGTTATGTTATCCCTTCTAATTCCAAGGAAACATAAACTCAAAAATCCTGATGTTTATTTGGAGCCTTTGATTGACGAGCTAGAGATACTTTGGAGAGGTAGAGATACTTTGGAGAGGTATCGAGGTGCATGATGTGAGCAGGCCTCCCTCGTCACGAGACTTCAACTGCAAAGTAGTCTTGATGTGGATGATGCATGACTTCCCAGGCTATGGCGAGTGTTCAGGTAAGCATTGCACTTCTAATTATGAGTAGGCAAAGGATGTGGCACCTAAACCCACCTTCGACTCTTAATTGCGTCTATTGTTCAGGTCTCACTACATCGGGTTACCATGCATGTCCTGTTTGTGGTCCTTCGCTTGTTGCCTCACGAGCAGACGCATTGAATAAGGTCATCTATGAGAATCACCATCGATTTCTCCCACCTGATCATCCTAGATATGTTGCCCCTTGGAATGAAGTCCTCCCACAATCACTCACTGTGCGGGAGATTGGATGAGAATTTGGGATGGTTCCACGACTCCTCCACCACTTGGCATGAGCCGGTAAGGGTTTGTAACTATTGTGTGCTATATTGGCTGGAAATAAAGATTGCCTGCTAACACTAGCTTTTGTTTAGATACTCCATCTTTTATCGTTTACCATATTGGTCCCACCTCAAGATCAATCACCTACTTGATCCCATGCATATCTTCAAGAATGTGGCATCTACCATTTGGGAACATTTGAATGGGACACGAGATTCCGTAGGCATAAGGGAGGATCTACGTACCACAGGGAGGATGCGTGAAGCTTGGCCACAAGAGAGACCAAATGGGCGTGTTTTTTTACCTCGTGCACCGTGGAGGTTATCAAAGCTAGAGATGGTGGCGGTGAAGTGTGCTATTACTACAATTCGTACTCCCACTGGATGCATGAGGTGTTTGAAGGGGGCCTTTACAAAGAGCAAGAAAAGAGGTGTAGAGTAATTATATGGCTTGAAATCTCATGATTGGCACAAGATGCTCCAAGTAAGTATTTTATGTGCATAATATCTTTTTCCTTTCAAATTTGTGAGTGAATTAGAAGCAACTAATCAACCATTCCTCATGTGTTCAGTTCATACTACCTACTAGCATTTCTCGTAGTGCATCGAAGGACGTGAAAGATTGTATTTACAAGATGGGCGAGCTTGTGAGGTACTTTACATGATACAAAATGTGATGCGTATCAATGCTCCATGCAAGGTGTTCATATTGCTAATATGGTGTACTTTTTCATTTCTAGGTATGTGAGCTCAAAGGAAATAGATCCCACCACGCTTGAGAATGCTCGAGTTATGTCAGTGGAGGTGGTTTGTTTAGTGGAGAAGACATTTCCATGTTCTATTCTCACAAGCCAACTACATCTCATAGTGCATTTGGTGGATGAGATTGCTATATGCGGTACTATACATGCACGATGGTTGTTCTTCCTCGAGCACTTCATGAAGACCTTGAAGGGTTTCGTGAGACAAAATGCAAGACCCGAAGGTAGCATGGCCGAGGGTTGGTTGGTACAAGAGTCACTTGTATATATTTCTGAGTTTCTTGTTGATGTGGATAGCTCTCTCCCACGACTATGGAGAGATGATGAAGACCTAAGGATGACCTCTATTGTGCCTCAAGGGAAAGGACGCAACAAAGTAATAGACACTTAGTTGCTTAATAATATCAACCTCTATTGCGTGCTTAATAGTGATGTGATGAAAAGATGGGTGACAAGATACGAGGATGCAAAGGCAAGAAGACAAGAAGAAAGGGCCCTCTTTCGTACACACCACGGATCTCGTGTGCCATACCCTCAGTATCTAAGAGCACTTCCAAAGGATATTCATGTGGATTGGCTACTTGACGAAATGGAGAAAGCAGAGAAAGACGAGGGGATGCATATCACAATGGAAGAATGGGAGTATGCTAGGGGATGCATGATCAAGGTCGGTATATAGAATGTTATGCATAAGTTAGGAGCTTTCAATAATTTAGATTGCTTATTTAATTGATTTTGTCTTAGTGTAGTGCACTATGCTCAATGCTATATGGTGTCAGGGCAAGCATTTTTGAACACAACGGATTGATGATAAGAGAAACACACAAGATTGCGGCGTCATTGCTATCTTTGAGGGAGCCAATGGAGCCATGGATGATTATTGTGACATAATCCAAGATATTATTAAGCTTGACTTTCGACGCTTCTTTGTGTATGTTTTGGATGTAAAGTGGTTTAAGGACGTGGTGGAAAGAGGCCCTAATGCAACAATCAAACGCCATGCAAGTGGCTTTGTAACTATTGACTCCACAAAGTTTTGGCAAAGTGAGAAGGACACACTAGTACTACCGCAACAATGTGAACAGGTACTGTACACACATATAAAAATACTCACTTGTAAATATTTGATACCTTCGATGCAAGGAAAATAACATGATTGTATTTGTGTTTGAATTAGGTTGTCTATCAACCAATGGTGGAAAATAATAGATGGTGGCATGTCATACCTATTATGCCACGTTCCAAAGTGCTGTATAGTACATTTACGAATATGGAGCGTATGGAGGATGATCATGGCCATGGAGGTGATGATGACCATGATACGAGAGAGGAGGATGATCATGAGATAGGAGATACAGATATTGAGGCCATTACCCGTGAGGACGAGCCTACCATTGGTGATGCTGATTTCGATGAGCACATAAGTAGCACAAGTAGTAGTGGGTTGAATGTATTTGTAGATCTAAACACTTGTTTGGATTTTGAAGTATATAGTTTGGCAAGGGTTGATCTCATTGAGGATGAGATTAAACCATAGCCCATCATTGATATTGGCAAAACTATTTTACATATTGTCTCATTCTCCTCACCTCACTTAATTTTTGTATATGTGGGTTTGCAAAAAAGCATTGATGTTTTTGTTAAAATTATGTGCTTTGGTAATCATGGGCAATTTTTGGAAAGCAGTGATGTACATTTACTAGCCTACACCAAAATCTCACCTTTTGTATTCTCTGTTTTGCGTTTAAATACGTGTCTAATTCTCAGTGTAGACGCACTAATACGCGTAAATAGACGCGCTGTTAGACGCAGTGTTAGATTCTTAGCGTAGATGTGCTAATAGACACGTCAATACACGCGCAAATACACGCGCTATTAGACGCGCCCGTAATTTCTTTATTCAAGCAACGTCTATAGACGTGCCCGCTATTTTGCACGTCTATCAAGCGCGTCTATAGTTGCTTTGTGTTGTTGTGACACACATATATATATGTATATATACATATATACATACATACATACATATGTATGTGTGTGTGTGTGTGTGTATACACACACACACACACATACATATATATGTATGTATATATATATATATATGTGTATGTGTGTGTGTGTGTGTACATATATATGCATGTGTACATATGTGTGTATGTGTGTTTGTGTATACATATATACATGTATATGTATGTGTGTATATGTATATATATGTATTTGTGTGTGTGTGTGTGTGTGTGTGTGTGTGTGTGTAAATGTATGTATATATACATACACACACACACACATACATACATACATATCTTTTTACATATGCACACACACACACACATATCTAGCCCCTATAAATCTAACCTCGAGTCTCAGGAAGCTTTAGGTCAGGTTCAGGCACCAGGTCACTGGTTTTTTCAACTCTTTATGAGGTCTTATCCTCCTATAAAAGAATTATGAACATGCCTTTAAAAGTGTCTAGGGTGACTAGAGTTGCCTGGATCAATTAATTATGTACTAGACATCACCTATATTGACCCCGTTAAGGATGATTCCTTCTTTTGGAGGAGTCACATGGTTCCACTCATTTGAGTATGTTTTGTTTGAGATAGCTCAAGACTTTAATTCGTGTCCACACTAGCATCTAGCATGCATAGCATTGTTTTTAGGGGTGATTGTTAGTTTTTCCAAAGATACCCAAGTTTCCCAAGATGACACGCTATTGTGGCTAGCATCTTAATAATATTTTCTCGTCAACATTCTCATCCAGTGGAATGTCTAGTCGTACCTTGAGATGTGCTTCAAGAAGAAGTATTAAGTTTGGAGTTTCATGTTCCTTTTCCATTGTGTAAAGTTCATCAATGAAGTGAAGGCCTGGGTGATGAAAGAGCATAGGTGTGGATGTGGGTGTGGGTAATGTGTATGGGCATGGGTGTGGGTGATGTGAAAGGGCATGGGTGTATGTGTGGGTAATGTGAAAGGGCATGGTTTGGGTGATAAAGGGAATGGATGGGTGTGTGTGATGTGAAAGAGAATGGGTATGGGTGATGTGAAGGAATGAGTGATGAAAAGTAGGCCAGGGAATAGTGTGGGTGTGTGAGAGAAGACTCGGGTAGGAGGGGGGTGTGTGTAAGGGTAGGCCCAGGTTGTGTGGGTGTGTGAGGGTAGGGGGTGTGGGTGTGGTTGTGTCCAGGGTAAAAATTAAGGACCATGGCTTGAGTTTTAAGTGTAGATACTAGAGCTATTTTTCATAAATCTTGGATCTATTCTATAGTCCTATGGACTAATCTTTCTAGACTCACACTTTGAAGTGTAGAATATGGGCTAATCTTTTCCTATTCATATTTTGAGGTGTGGAATATGGGCTTGGAACCTTTAATTTTAATTCATGGTCTAGTAGCAGCTTAGTTGTCCCACCAGCCTCTCCATCATAGCTTGCACAAGCCAGGACATGACCTTCTCTTTCAATTCCTTAACCTCATCAATAGATATATTAGAATCTCAGCAAGTCACAAAATCTCGGCATGCCTTATGCCACTGCCTATGCCTCACCCAATCATCCTTCTCTATCTAGATAATATTATCCTCGGTTTCCCCAAATCCATAATCCCATTTGTAGAGTTCTGTAGAAGCTTCCATCACTATATGCATGCTCTTATTTGTCAACCATACCCAACTTATGCTTTCATCACACTTTCTTCTACTCCCCTAATAGTTCTCAAGATATCTCAAAGTCTTCAAAAGGTAGTATGCTTTCATCACACTTTCTTCTACTCCCCTAATAGTTCTCAAGATATCTCAAAGTCTTCAAAAGGTAGTATGCCACCCCCAATGGTTATGTACTTGTAGTCTTATCTCCACCCAATCCTCATCATAGATGCCAATGATATCTTCATGGCACTCCTACGAAAACCAATAGGCTCAACTCAACTTATGCAACTCATGCTCATATAGCTCTCTAATGTGCCTTGCCCATTATTGGTCAATCTTAACCATCACCACAACTCTTTTTAGACCTCTCCAATTAGCATACCCTACCAGTTTTATCACACCATATCCTAGTTGGAAAATCCCCAAAATGCCTTATCTTGAAGGCCATATGTTCATTCAAATGTAGATTTGGTTTTCCCCTATCCTCTCTAGATATCACTCTCTTATGGGTATTCTCACTATCATGGATTCCATCTCCAGTAGTGTTACTACATTAACTTTTATTGGCTACCCTCTACTTTCTGCATATGGGAAATGTACACACTCTAATAGATATCTACATTGCTTCAATTGGTGTTGCCCATCCATTTATCTTAGCCTACCCCCAAGATCACATACATGTGATCTTGGTAATACTCTCCCAGTTTGGTGACCCACATTATCCCCCTTGGAAAGTAGCTCATTCCCACCATCTTCCCTTAAGATTGAAGGTAGCCTCATACTCAGAGAGACATGTGTGATGTAACCTTGCATATAAAATGAAAAACTTTTTTTTCTTACCCTTTCTTGTTTCTAGTTGTATGTGTTGATACTGCTTGCAATCTTATCATTGATAGTAAGGGTATCCATTGTTCGGTTGGCATATTCAATAGTCTAGTTCTCTACTCTATATCCATGTCTTAGTTTTCCCATTATTATGATTTATATCTTTTGGTTCTAGCTATGATCATATAAATCATAATAAAGTCATCCATGTCTTAGATTTCCTATTCAATAGTTAGACTCCTCTCTCTCTCTCTCTCTCTCTCTCTCTCTCTCTCTCTCTCTCTCTCTCTCTCTCTCTCTCTCTAGGCAATAGTAGCTCCACAACAAGTTGCTACAATCTACACATCAAAAGAGAGTAATCACCCTTCTCTAGTGTCCCTTAGGCTCTTTATCCATGGTTTTCTACTTGCAAGGAAAAAGTAAAATGGTGGAATAAATAAGATAGCAATCTCTAATGACAAAAGTAGATGTAACCATTAAAAGTTTCTAGCTAATCAGAAGAAAACCTATCAAAGAAGAAATGCCCAACCTTCTTTTCTTTAGGCTTAGGAGTGCGCTCATCTTTAGGCTTATGGTTTCTCTCCTCAACCTGCAACTGTTCCTAAACCAGACTATTGTGGAAGAAGAAATATGCCCAATAGATGGGATTTGATCCTCGTGATGCAACTTTATCTTTTCTCATCAAGAGTAGTGATGTAATACTGGACCACAAAGATAGACTTTCTTTCAACAAGATGCCACCCCTACTTAATCTTTTTGGTGCAACATAATCTGAGAGGCATAGCTATTGCGATGATACTCTAGGCACCGCAGGCCATTAAAGAGAACCTCTACTATGTGGCACCGCTCATGGGTGACATTGTAGTTCAGGTAGGCAAAGATGCCACATATGGTGAGGGTAGAGAAGAAGAAGAAAGAGGGATTTTTTTGGCGATGGCGATAATGAAAGAACGGCAGCCAAATTCGGGAAGCAAAGACACCACAGGTCATGTGGAGCTTGAAGTGGCTACAAAGAAACCGTAGAACTGGGAATGCATAGCTATAGCATTTTGAAACTCAGTTAGACAAATAGGGAAGTCATAGGAATCGAGATCGAAATTACTGGGCAAAAAGGGAAGGAGTAGGTGAATATCATGCGGAGAATGTGGGATAGCTTAAATGAAAATTTTTGGACTAATTTTTTGTTGTGAAAAAGTATTAAAATATCCCATGTATGTTTAATGATGCCTTAAATTTGCCATTGGGCTAAAATTCGCCCTTAATTTTTACCCTCGTTGTGTCATGCATGAGTGCATGCATGCTTGTGTGTAAATGCAGTGCGAGAGTTTGCATTGGGTTCTCTTTCTAGAGTGGTTTAAAGGGTGATTTTGGTATCAAGGGTTGGGTTTAGGCCAAGAGGATGCCCTTCTGCCACCCCGGGGTGGGTTTGGGCCAAGGTAATGCTGCCCAATTTTGTTTTCTTGTAATTCCCAAGTATAAGGAATAAGTAGATGTGTGATAGGAAATAATTAGTCAAGTCTTTGAATCAAAATGATTTTATATCACTTAGGAGAAAGAAATTCTATCTTTGTTAAATGAATGAAGATAAAGATTATCTTTAAAAATAGGGAATATCCTTACAGAGAGAAACCCCTTACAAAAAAAGGGAAGGGATCATCAATTGGAACTATCTCTTAAAATTTTAAAAAATCAAATAAGAACACTTAAAAACACACTTTCAAGTGTAACATAAAAGGGAATAAGAAGTCAAATTACCCCAAACAAATAGTAAATATATCTGACTTTTTACCTTTAATTAAGAAATTCATTATCCTTAAATATAGACTAGGACTTTGAATAAAGACCTTAAGATAAAAGTTAAAATTTTTGACCCCTCTAATAGAACAAAGGGCTTAATTCTAGCCTCACTAATAAAGGATTAGTAACACCTGATAATATTCTTAGAGGGTAGAAAGTAGATATGACCCTTAGAGACCTCATGGCTTAAGGAAATAATGGATTAAAAATCTGACTATTTGCTCAACAGACTATGAATGTTTGGACCAAGATTATTAGATTTGAAAATGCGTTTAGACATGTAATGGAGGATCAAGACCGTCTCATCATATCTTGTAATGGTTTACCCTGTTTCACGATGCATGCATGATGCATGGTTGCTTAATCATGTTTGATACTTATTTGATATCGTTTGTTGAAATAGAATGGAGCTCGTGAAGGTACCACACAAGTTCACGTGATGCCAAGAAAATGTCACCCGAGTGGTGATTCCTATCATGAATATGGTCTCGTCTAAGACCTTTAACCATCTTGGTAGACTGGGGTGTGCTCCTGACATGCCTGGTGTGAGGAAAGAAGAGGCTTTGGAGTGTACTAAACTAGGCAAGTCTTGGTTGGATGTATGCATCAAGATCATAAGTGTGAACATGACCTGAAGTGTTCATGCCTTGGGAAGAGCATGGCCATCAGAAGTGGCCCTTGCCAATCAAGGATGCAAGACTTATGGGCTCCTCACTAAACAGTAGAATAAGTTGGAGTGCTCAGACTCAGTAGTTCATATCTTCCTATTTCGAGGACCAAATGAAAAGATGCAGGGGGGAAGAGAGCTTGAGCTCTTGCAAGCACACACACACACACACTCACAAATGAAAAGATGCAGGGGGGAAGAGAGCTTGAGCTCTTGCAAGCACACACACACACTCACAAAACCCTAATAGAGAACACACAAGGTGAGAGGCTAAAAATCTTCTTCTTCTTCACTCAACACTCAACACACCATATACAAGAATAAGAGTATACACACTATGAAAGGTACTCAACCAAATACATACACGGGTTCTCTATAGTGTGAACCCGACTAAATGAGCTGGCGCTATAACTATGCCAATCTCTAGAATGGCTGTCACACAGCCTGTCATCCCACTGGCTGCATATCACCCAAGATCTCACCAACCATGCCAGTGGTGTAAGTGTGGGGCCTATTCCCCAGGCGGGTCATCAGTGTCCACTGCCTCACTAGACGAGCTCGATATCTCAACACTCCCCCTCGAGCTCAACTCCATCTCATGTACACCAAGTGAAGCCCTGAATCTGCGGAGCTTCTCTGTACCCAATGCTTTGGTGAAGATGTCAGCTACCTGATCCTATGTGCTGACATAAACAAGGTCAAGGTCTCCTGCCAAGACCTTCTCTCTAACGAAGTGGTAGTGCACCTCTATGTGCTTCGTACGAGCATGAAAGACTGGGTTCCTGGCCAACTGTATACTGCTAATGTTGTCACAGAAAATGACAACTTGTCTATCCACTGATAGACCCAAATCTGCAAGTAGCTTTCTCAACCAAGCTACCTCACATGCTGCCATAGCAGCTCCTCTGTACTCGGCCTCTGTACTGGATAGAGCAACCGTAGGCTGCTTCTTGCTGCTCCAAGTCACAGCAGCACTCCCCAAAGAAAACATGAATCCACTGGTAGATCTTCTATCTGAGATACTACCAGCCCAATCAGCATCTATGTACCCATGTACACGTATCTCTGTCCCAGTCTCATAGAATAGTCCACAATGCAAAGTAGACTTCACATACCTTAGTATACGTCTCACTGCATCCAGATGCGGTTTTCGTGGAACCTGCATAAACTGACTCACCAACCCAACATCATAGCTCAAATCTGGTCTGGTGATCGTCATGTAGATCAAACTTCCTACTATGCGCCTGTACATAGTAGGATCCTCCAAGACCTCTCCTGAATCTGCACTCAACTGCCATTCTGATCCAATGGCACAGAAATAGGCTTACAGCTTGTCATACCATACTTGGACAACATGTCCAAGCCATACTATCTCTGCAGTAATCCAATACCATGTGGTGACCTAATCACCTCAATGCCCAAGAAATATCTGAGCTCCCCCAGATCCTTCATCTCGAACTTCTGTCTAAGCAAGATCTTTACATCAAAGATCTCTGCATCATGGTCCCCCGTAATGATCAAGTCATCTACATAGATGACAACAAGCACAACTCCTCTATCACTATGTCTCACATACAGCGAGAAATCTGCATTGGCTACATGAAAGCCAATAGTGACAAGATATTCAGAGATCTTGTCAGACCATGCTCTTGGTGCTTGCTTTAAGCCATACAAGGCTTTCTTCAACCTGCAAACATGCTCGGGGTGACCCACATCCTCATAACCAGGTGGCTGCAACATATACACCTCTTCTTGCAAATCCCCATGCAAGAATGCATTCTTTACATCCATCTGATGTAAAGACCATTACTTTGACACAGCCACTGCTATCACAACTCTCATCGTTGCCATCTTGGCAACTGGGCTGAAAGTTTCTTCATAATCAATCCCATATGTCTGTGCATATCCTTTGGCTACCAATCTAGCCTTGTACCTATTTATGCTTCCATCACTGTTATGTTTAACTTTGTACACCCACTTGCATCCAATGGCTTTCTTGCCTTCAGGCAATTGCACTAAATCCCAAGTTTCATTTCCATATAGTGCATCCATCTCCTCATCCATAGCTTTCTCCCAACACACATTTCCAACAGCCTCATCAATGCATGTGGGCTCTACAACCTGCACAACCTTTGCCATATATGCATAGTGATGTGCCACATAACCATCATATGTAAATCTCTGCACAGGGTTCTTCACTCTCCTTGATCTTCGCAGCTTTTCATTCATGGCTTCCATAGCCTTCTTTACACCAGGTGTTCTCATAGCTGGGATCCCAAGCTCCTCATCAAGGCTCATATCTGAGCCACTAGACTCTCCATCAACATGAGAATGCCCTGCAGAAATGTCAGGCATACCAAGGGGCTCAACCACTTTCTCTTTTCCTTTACGTGATGTACTAATCACATTTGTAGGACTGGTATTATGACGCAGCCTGCCACTCCATGGTCTATCAATAGACCCACTAGATGAGGACTCTCCTGGTCCACTCAAAGACTGTGACTGCTGACCTGCATTCTGTGCAACCACACTTCCACTCACATCAACCCCAACAGCTTGTTTTTCAGCAGCATACCAGCTGCTCATCTCATCAAAGACAACATCCCTGCTTACCTTCAACTCACGTGTAGCAGGGTTATAATACCTGTATCCCTTTTGCTCAAGGGAGTATCCAATAAACACACATTTTTCAGCTTTTGGATCCAGCTTAGTTCTCAGCTCATCTGGCACATGCACATATGCAATGCATCCAAAGATTTTCAGATGAGACAAATCTGGTTTTCTGCCAGTAAACCTCTCCTCTAGAGTTACATCATGTATGGCTGGAGTTGGAGTCCTATTCATGATGTATACTGTTGTAGAAACAGCCTCAGCCCAATAGTTATGCGGCATATTCTTCTCTTCCATCAATGCTCGCGCAATCTTAGCAATGTGCCTGTTTTTCCACTCAGCAACTCCATTTTGCTGCGGAGTGTATCTGCATGTAAACTGTCTCCGAATACCATTCTTCTTCAAAAATTCAGAGCTCATTGGAGAATTACTCTCCCCCTCCATTTGACCTTAGGCACTTTACATATTTCCCTGTTTGCTTTTCAACCAAAACTCTAAATACCTGTAGCCTCCCATAGATATGGTCTTTGTAGGACCCCATACATCTGAATGCACAATATCTAGTGCATTTCTGCTCACATATCTGTTACGTGGAAACACATGCTTTGTTTGCTTCCCAAATTGGCATGCTTCACATATTTTCTGCATACCTTCCACTTTAAATTTTGGCAGCCCTGTCACAATTCCTTTAGTCTGCATAGACTTCAATCTCTGCACATTCACATGTCCAATCCTTTTATGCCAAATGTCTGTGTCTGCAACAATTCCTGAACCATTTGCAAACATGGCAGCACTCATTTCAGGCATGTCTACATTCAACGTAAACATTCTGTCCACTTTGTTGCCTTTTGCAACCAACCTGCACTTGTCTTTGAAGTCTTCGACATAACAACCATCAGGGTTAAACCGAACCTGCAAACCCTACTCAATCATCTGGCCAACTGAAACCAGATTCTTTGTTATGTTCGGAACGTGAAGTACATCTGCAAGGTACTTCAGTTTGCCATCCTGCATAGACAATCGCACATCTCCAACATGGGCAATTGGATGAGCAGTGTCATCCCCTGTTTCCACAAAACCTGGTCTTTCTGGGTTTTTCATCTCCTTGAACCACTCCCTATGACTCGTCATGTGGTTCGAAGCACCTGAATCCACATACCATACATTATCTTTTTGTGCTGCATCAACATTTTCAGACATGGCATTCACGGCATGCTGCATAACAAACAACCTTTCATTATCCTCATTATTTCTGCTTGAGGATGCATAGTTGTTTTGCTGCACTTTCCCATTTTGCATGTCAGCCTGCTTCTTATAACATTCTGCCTGCACATGTCCAGGCTTACCACAATAATAGCATTCACGTGCATCATTATATTGCCTTTGCCAATTTCCACGGCCTCTTTGACTCCCCCTGCCTCTGAATTTGCCTCTTCCACTTGCGTGTTGTTGTTGTTGTTGATTCTGGGACTGTTGTTGTTGTTGCTGCTGCTGGCCATAATTCTGATTACCTGTTCAACCACCTCCTTGACCGCGTCCACGGCCTCCTCTACCTCGTCCTCTTCCTGAACTCGTGTAGAAGGCCTGTTGCTCTGAACTGTTTTTGCTTTGTGAAGACTGTTGGTCTTCACCCAAGCTCTTCTCTTCGATAATCAGCATAGACACCAAATCTATAAAGTTGGGAATGTTTTCCCGAGTCTGAATGGACGTCTTGAACGCCTTGTATTGTGGCTCGAGACCACGTAGACAGACTTCCACCTTGTCATCATCATCTACTGACACACCAATAGATGCAAGGGATTCCACAATACCCTTTATCTTCAGTGCATAGTCATTCACAGACGCTCTTTTTCTCCACAGTATGTTCATTCTTCAACTGTATCTTGTGTGCCTTAGTATTTGTTTCATAAAGCTTTACCAAGGTGTCCCACGCCTCCTTGGGGGACTTGGCATCCTGAATGTGCCCAATCATGGTGTCCTGTATACTAATGGATAGCCAATACATAACCTTCCTGGCTCCTTGGTTCCAGTCTTTAAACTCTTTCACATCTGCAGCAGTCGGATTTATATCCGGTATCTCCGGTGCCTCTTCATGCTCACCTTCTATGTAGTCCCAATAGCCTTTTCCCATCAGGAAATTTGTCAACCTGAACCTCCAAGCATGGAAGTTATTCTTATCAAGCTTCTCAGCCACAATCTGAGTTATCCCATCATTTGACATCTTGCCAAACACACAATTTTACCAGAAACTGCACTCTAGTTTTTCTGCACAAACTGCTGTATTTTCTGCACAGCGGTACTGTAGTACTCTCAAATGTCACAACCAGTGACTTCAATGTGCATACATACACCCAATGGCAACTGTAGACCTCTTTGCAGCACCCATAGTGTCTGCACAGTCAATCTGTCTTCCTGCAGTTCTTAAAACAGAGTTCTACAGAGAATCGATGACTTACCCGCAGTGCTCAAAATCACCTGCTTTCTGAAAAACGGAGGTCCAGACGTGCCCGAAACGCGTTTTCGGCCCAGAAAATTTTGTCCAATAGAACATAATAGTTGCCCTATAGCTTTACTCCCGCGAAGAAAGCTCCTCAATCAGAGATCGTTGCCGGTGCCTCCCGTAGAGCTCCCGACAAGGGTGTAGTCACCAACACAAATAGGGAAGAGTAGTTGCAGCTCTTACCCTCGTACCGCTTCCTGTGGTTCTCTTGCTTGCAGCTCAGCCCTTAGCACAAACCAGGCTCTGATACCATGAAAAGATGCAGGGGGGAAGAGAGCTTGAGCTCTTGCAAGCACACACACACACTCACAAAACCCTAATAGAGAACACACAAGGTGAGAGGCTAAAAATCTTCTTCTTCTTCACTCAACACTCAACACACCATATACAAGAATAAGAGTACACACACTATGAAAGGTACTCAACCAAATACATACATGGGTTCTCTATAGTGTGAACCCGACTAAATGAGCTGGCGCTATAACTATGCCAGTCTCTAGAATGGCTGTCACATAGCCTGTCATCCCACTGGCCGCATATCACCCAAGATCTCACCAACCATGCCAGTGGTGTAAGTGTGGGGCCTATCCCCCAGGCGGGTCATCAGTGTCCACCGCCTCACTAGACGAGCTCGATATCTCAACACCAAAGACGTAGTGCGAGGAGATATTTTTGAATACATGTGATATTGTTTTATTTTCTAGTTGGATGATATTCCAAAGTTTCAGAATGATCTTCAATTTGTATGTTTTTCAATACTTTTAATGTATAAAGCTTTACGTTCAACGTTAATTTTAAAAGGACTTGTATGTTGTGGAGTGTGTGCATGAACTATTTTTCATTGCTTCAGCTGGGTGTGTGAGTAATGAACTAGGAATATTGATTATGGGTGCATGAGTTCACGTCGGCTCCATAGGACCAATGGGTAGGGTAGTAGGTTGGGCCGCCCAGAGGAATTGATAGGGTATAGGATGTGCTTATGGATCACGTCAAAGTAGAAATGGATACACCACTGTAAGGTGGGTGGTAGGGTGGATCCGAATAAATAGGTGCTTTCCAAACAAAACCAAAATTATGTTTGAAAAAGCTTTTAAAAATGAGAAAAATCAAGAAATTAGACTCTAGGAAATTAGACTCTAGGAAACAATGAAGTCAGTCCAAAGTTGTAGAGGTTGTCTACTTTCATGATTGAGGAGTAAGGCATTGATGTGTGATGTATGCATTATACAAAGCTACCACAATTGTCTCTTACTTGTGAGAATTATGAAGGGACCACACATTTTCTGGTGTAAGATCTTTGTGGGTAGATACGAGGCATAGCTGCCTCACACTAGTCTAGTGTGTATAATGCCCCCAAGGGGACTCTCTACCCAATACATGTGCATGTTATTACCATACTTTGGAAAGACATGTTTTTTTTGTTTATAGGGGGTAGAGATCCTCACATAACTCAAGAGTTATGGGTTCCAAATTGTAAGATTCCTCCTCAGCTTGAATATCAAATAAGCCTCTACTTCAATCCCTTGTAATCATTCTATGATTCTAAATACAAGAAAATATCATTTTTCCTTGTTTTGCCTAGTGAGATAAAAAAATTCTAGAGAGTGATAAATCAAAATTGGGATATTTTTGGATAAATAAATTCTTCAAATATCAAAAAAATGTTTCTTTGAAATAGAAAATCAAAATAGATTTTCCAAGGTGCAATTGGAATTAATTAAAATTGTGTGAGATCCCTGTCCCACCACGCAACGGATTTGTGGTGCTGGCAGCGGAAGTAGCATTTCTTGCGCGGGGCAGAGTCCCACACTCGGGGCCTCGTCCACGAATATCCGGATAAGAGACTAATCCGTCGGTTTTTCCAAAACCGAACCCAGAAAAACTTCCTTTATCCAGAAAGCACAGGCAATTCCACCAGGATAATTTTTTACTTCAATGTAGTCAAGACCATTACTGATCAAACTGATCCGACTGCACCTCTAAAGGTACTCGGTCAGTTCGAGGAAGAAACTTACACTTGGATTATTGGAATCAACGCTTTTTTTCCCATCAAGAGGCACAGCCGTTGATTCCTATCCATAGAACAATTACTATCCGGGATTTACTTCATCTATCGTAATAACAGAATTTGAGTCTCGATTTACAGATCCATCAGTCCAGCCTAACCCCATCCAGCCCCATGGGTTAGCCAACCACCCAACCACTGTAGTGATGCGATCCAATTAGGAATTTGGTTAGGTTTTGTCCCGGGTACCAAGGATACAGTTGAAGAATGAACTTCATACTGTGGAGAAAAAGAGCATGTTTGTGAATGACTATGCGTTGAAGATAAAGGGTATTGTGGAATCCCTTGCATCTATTGGTGTGTCAGTAGATGATGATGATAAGGTGGAGGTCTGTCTACGTGGTCTTGGGCCACAATACAAGGCATTCAAGACGTCTATTCAGACTCGGGAAAACATTCCCAACTTTACAGATTTGGTGTCTATGGTGATTATTGAAGAGAAGAGCTTGGGTGAAGACCAACAGTCTTCACAAAGCAAAAACATTTCAGAGCAACAGGACTTCTACACGAGTTCAGGAAGAGGATGAGGTAGAGGAGGCCGTGGACGCAGTCAAGGAGGTGGCTGAACAGGTAATCAGAATTATGGCCAGCACAGCAGCAGCAACAACAACAGTCCCAGAATCAACAACAACATCAAAAACACGCAGGTGGAAGAGGCAAATTCAGAGGCAGGGGGAGTCAAAGAGGCCGTGGAAATTGGCAAAGGCAATATAATGATGCACGTGAATGCTATTATTATGGTAAGCCTGGACATGTGCAGGCAGAATGTTATAAGAAGCAGGCTGACATGCAAAATGGGAAAGTGCAGCAAAACAACTATGCATCCTCAAGCAGAAATAATGAGGATAATGAAAGGTTGTTTGTTATGCAGCATGTCGTGAATGCCATGTCTGAAAATGTTGATGCAGCACAAAAAGATAATGTATGGTATGTGGATTCAGGTGCTTCGAACCACATGACAAGTCATGGGGAGTGGTTCAAGGAGATGAAAAACCCGGAAAGACCAGGTTTTGTGGAAACAGGGGATGACACTGCTCATCCAATTGCCCATGTTGGAGATGTGCCATTGTCTATGCAGGATGGCAAAGTGAAGTACCTTGCAGATGTACTTCATATACCGAACATAACAAAGAATTTGGTTTCAGTTGGCCAGATGATTGAGCAGGGTTTGCAGGTTCGGTTTAACCCTGATGGTTGTTATGTTGAAGATTTTAAAGACAAGTGCAGGTTGGTTGCAAAAGGCAACAGAGTGGGCAGAATGTTTACATTGAATGTAGACATGCCTGAAATGAGTGCTGCGATATTTGCAAATGGTTCAGGAATTGTTGTAGACACAGACATTTGGCATAAAAGGATTGGACATGTAAATGTGCAGAGATTGAAGTCTATGCAGACAAAAGGAATTGTGACAGGGCTGCCAAAATTTAAAGTGGAAGGTATGCAGAAAATATGTGAAGCATGCCAATTTGGGAAGCAAACAAAGCATGTGTTTCCACGTAATAGATATGTGAGCAGAAATGCACTAGATGTTGTGCATTCAGATGTATGGGGTCCTACGAAGACCATATCTATGGGAGGCTGCAGGTATTATGTGACTTTCATTGATGACCACACAAGGAAAGTGTGGGTATATTTCATGAAGGAGAAGAGTGAGGTGTTCACTCACTTTTAGAATTTCAAAGTTTTGGTTGAAAAGCAAACAGGGAAATATGTAAAGTGCCTAAGGTCAGATGGAGGGGGAGAGTACTTCTCCAATGAGTTCTTTGAATTTTTGAAGAAGAATGGTATTCGAAGACAGTTTACATGCAGATACACTCCACAGCAAAATGGAGTTGCTGAGCGGAAAAACAGGCACATTGCTGAGATTGCACGAGCATTGATGGAAGAGAAGAATATGCCGCATAGCTATTGGGCTGAGGCTGTTTCTACAGCAATATACATCATGAACAGGACTCCAACTGCAGCCATACATGATGTAACTCCAGAGGAGAGGTTTACTGGCAGAAAACCAGATTTGTCTCATCTGAAAGTCTTTGGATGCATTGCATATGTGCATGTGCCAGATGAGCTGAGAACTAAGCTGGATCCAAAAGCTGAAAAATGTGTGTTTATTGGATACTCCCTTGAGCAAAAGGGATACAGGTGTTATAACCCTGCTACACGTGAGTTGAGGGTAAGCAGGGATGTTGTCTTTGATGAGATGAGCAGCTGGTATGCTGCTGAAAAAGAAGCTGTTGGGGCTGATGTGAGTGGAAGTGTGGTTGCAGAGAATGCAGGTCAGCAATCACAGTCTTTGAGTGGACCAGGAGAGTCCTCATCTAGTGGGTCTATTGATAGACCATGGAGTGGCAGGCTGCGTCATAATACCAGTCCTACAAATGTGATTAGTACATCACGTAAAGGAAAAGAGAAAGTGGTTGAGCCCCTTGGTATGCCTGACATTTCTGCAGGGCATTCTCATGTTGATGGAGAGTCTAGTGGCTCAGATATGAGCCTTGATGAGGAGCTTGGGATCCCAGCTATGAGAACACCTGGTGTAAAGAAGGCTATGGAAGCCATGAATGAAAAGCTGCGAAGATCAGGGAGAGTGAAGAACCCTATGCAGAGATTTACATATGATGGTTATGTGGCACATCACTATGCATATATGGCAAAGGTTGTGCAGGTTGTAGAGCCCACATGCATTGATGAGGCTGTTGGAAATGTGTGTTGGGAGAAAGCTATGGATGAGGAGATGGATGCACTATATGGAAATGACACTTGGGATTTAGTGCAATTGCCTGAAGGCAAGAAAGCCATTGGATGCAAGTGGGTGTACAAAGTAAAACATAATAGTGATGGGAGCATAAACAGGTACAAGGCTAGATTGGTAGCCAAAGGATATGCGCAGACATATGGGATTAATTATGAGGAAACTTTCAGCCCAGTTGCCAAGATGGCAACGGTGAGAGTTGTGATAGCAGTGGCTGCGTCAAAGCAATGGTCTTTACATCAGATGGATGTAAAGAATGCATTCTTGCATGGGGATTTGCAAGAAGAGGTGTATATGTTGCAGCCACCTGGTTATGAGGATGTGGGTCACCTCGAGCATGTTTGCAGGTTGAAGAAAGCCTTGTATGGCTTAAAGCAAGCACCAAGAGCATGGTCTGACAAGATTTCTGAATATCTTGTCACTATTGGCTTTCATGTAGCCAATGCAGATTTCTCGCTGTATGTGAGACATGGTGATAGAGGAGTTGTTCTTGTTGTCATCTATGTAGATGACTTGATCATTACGGGGGACCATGATGTAGAGATCTTTGATTTGCTTAGACAGAAGTTCGAGATGAAGGATCTGGGGGAGCTAAGATATTTCTTGGGCATTGAGGTGATTAGGTCACCACATGGTATTGGATTACTGCAGAGACAGTATGGCTTGGACATGTTGTCCAAGTATGGTATGATAGGCTGTAAGCCTATTTCTATGCCATTGGATCAGAATGGCAAGTTGAGTGCAGATTCAGGAGAGATCTTGGAGGATCCTACTATGTATAGGCGCATAGTAGGAAGTTTGATCTACATGATGATCACCAGACCAGATTTGAGCTATGCTGTTGGGTTGGTGAGTCAGTTTATGCAGGTTCCACGGAAACCGCATTTGGATGCAGTGAGACGCATACTGAGGTATGTGAGGTCTACTTTGCATTGTGGACTATTCTATGAGACTGGAACAGAGATATGTGTACATGGGTACACAGATACTGATTGGGCTGGTAGTATCTCAGATAGGAGATCTACTAGTGGATTCATGTTTTCTTTGGGAAGTGCTGCTGTGACTTGGAGCAGCAAGAAGCAGCCTCTATCCAGTATAGAGGCCGAGTACAGAGGAGCTGCTATGGCAGCATGTGAGGTAGCTTGGTTGAGAAAGCTACTTGCAGATTTGGGTCTATCAGTGGATAGACAAGTTGTCATTTTCTGTGACAACATTAGCAGTATACAGTTGGCCAGGAACCCAGTCTTTCATGCTCGTACGAAGCATATAGAGGTCCACTACCATTTCGTCAGAGAGAAGGTCTTGGCAGGAGACCTTGACCTTGTTTATGTCAGCACAGAGGATCAGGTAGCTGACATCTTCACCAAAGCATTGGGTACAGAGAAGCTCCGCAGATTCAGGGCTTCACTTGGTGTACATGAGATGGAGTTGAGCTCGAGGGGGAGTGTTGAGATATCGAGCTCGTCTAGTGAGGCGGTGGCCAGTGATGACCCGCCTGGGGGATAGGCCCCACACTTACACCACTGGCATGGTTGGTGAGATCTTGGGTGATATGCGGCCAGTGGGATGACAGGCTGTGTGACAGCCATTCTAGAGACTGGCATAGTTATAGCGCCAGCTCATTTAGTCGGGTTCACACTATAGAGAACCCGTGTATGTATTTGGTTGAGTACCTTTCATATTGTGTGTACTCTTATTCTTGTATATGGTGTGTTGAGTGTTGAGTGAAGAAGAAGAAGATTTCAGCCTCTCACCTTGTGTGTTCTCTATTAGGGTTTTGTGAGTGTGTGTGTGTGCTTGCAAGAGCTCAAGCTCTCTTCCCCCCTGCATCTTTTCATTCCTTTCCTCCCAAGTCCAGATTTTAGTTGGCTCCTTGTGCTGCAAAGGAAGCCTAAGCTTATGGAAGGACCTAAAGGATTGGATAGATGGAAGATTAAGAGTAGGCATGGAAAAACAACCACTTCAAGACTCCTCAAATAAGTCGGATCATGATAAAACTGCTAAAGAAGAGGCAATTCACCAAGCTTTTTCAAAAGTACCAGTAGTGAATAAGCTAAGACACACTACTTTGAGAGTGATGACATGAATATCATCCTCCCTATAAAATACAAGGACAGCATCCATCCTAGATGGATGGGTTGCATCATCACCAAGCAATGTTAGAAGTGCTAGAAGTAGTGTTAGGAGAAGTGGGGGCAACATTCAATTGATGCTACAAATTAAATATGCAAGGTTGTTGATTGGGTTATAGCAAAACCCATGGGATTTTTGTGCAAAATTTGAGAATCAAAACTTTTGGCCTGAGTTTCTGCCACTGTTTTATGGTGATGAACTTTTCTTAGTAGCCTAATTATTAAACTTTTATGGTGATGAACTTTTCTTAGTAGCCTTATTATTAAAACCCTAAAGATCTCTCTAGCTAATCACTACGTATAAACACACATAATCTAGACATATACTCATCCACCTGACCACCCCCGAGCCAAAAGGTGCACGCATCATAGTAATGAAGAAGCACATACCTATCCTTGGTGTCCCATACCACCAAAAGGTATGTCTTTAATCCAGCAGAGGGAGCTCTAGTATGAAATGGCAAGAGAGTAGATACTATGCTCTACACAAGGAGAATATCCCTTGAGAGTGCCCCATGCTCCTATTATATAGGAGAGATCTCAAGTGACTCTTGACTCTCGATTTCCATTTGTGACCCTTGGTTGCTTGACCCTAACCCCAACCCGGGTTAGGTCTAACCCTTGTCCCAGTAGAGCATGCTCCCATGATCCCATGCTCACATGCCTAGGGTGGGTTATCCTCCTAGTATATGCACATAATATGACATGCACATAACATACTTCCCCTTTCTTAAAACATTGCACTCTTGCAATGAAAAGAAGGAAACCTGCGCTGAACATTCTCAACTGACTCCCACGTTGAATCCTCAATTTTCCTATCTTTCCACTTAATTTTAACCTCAGGGATTGAGCGATTACAAAGTTTCCTTTCCCTGAATTCAAGTACCTTTTCAAGTTCATATGGAACATAGTATCCCAATCCTCAACCTCAACGAGTTCATGGAGTAACTGTGTTATCCTCACCTCCCAGCTTCTCTTTCAGTCCGTTGACATGAAAGACTTGATGAAATCTAACATGTGAAGGTAGTTTTAGATCATACCCAACCATGCCAATCCCACTTATAACTTAGAATGGACCACAATATCTAGGAGATAATTTTAAGCACTTTTCTATTGATAAAGTTTGAGAATATTTAGGAACTTTCAAATAAACCGACGCTCCTAGCTCAAAAGACCGAGGTGAGCGTCCCCTATCAGCATAAAACCATGCTCTATCCTGAGCACTCCTGATAGAATCCTGAGCTGATGGAAATTTTGAGTTATGATATCTGTAACCAATAATTGTTTGTCAATGGATTATTTTATAAGTTAAAGTTTAAAGGGGAGTGTGTGCATATCTGTATTCTAAAGCAAAAGTTAAGAAAAGTATTCAATTATGGGTGGGTGAGTACTTGTCTGGTTCTACCAATTCCAGTGGTTGGACCCATGGGCCGAATGGGGTTAGGCTGGAATCAGTAGAGTTTTAATAATAAAATTGATTAATAAGAATACGCTTAGAACTCGAGTAGTTAAATAAAAGCCTAAAGACTTCTCTAATGAATAGATCAACAGCTGTGCCTGATTCAATTAGGAAAAAAACGTTGATCCCTTCAAGTTAAGTCTGTAATAGTTTCCCTTCTATCTGATTTAATCAGATGAAGGTTAGTTCACATCTACATCCATACATCCATTTCCACATCCACATTCATACATCCACATCCATACTTATCACATACATATACATCTTTTCTTTCCCATACATCCTTCACATACATACATCTACATCCATTCTTTCACATACATACATCTCCATCCATTCTTCATTCTTTTTCATCTATCTGATTCATTTCACATCCTCATATCTATTTATAGAATACAAGAGAATTCTTATTTTTGATATAAGATTTCTTTACGCATCTATTTATGCATAAATTCCATTTTAAGGGGAATAACACTTTCGAAATAAAAATCAATCTTTTATGCATCTTCCTATGCATAAATTCATTTTAAATGAGAATGGCACTTTTGAATTAAAATTCAATCTTTTATGCATCTTCATGCATAAAATCAAAATTGATGAAAATAACTCTTTTGAACTAAAAATAGATTTCTTTATGCATCTTTCTATGCGCATAAAATCAAAATTGATGAGAATAACACTTTTGGGTTAAAATAAATTCTTTATATATCTTTCCATGCATAAATCCAATTTAGTAGGAATTACACTTTTAGAATAAAAGAATTTCTCTTATGCATCTAATTTATGCATAAAATCATTTATGATGAAAATCACACTTTTAATATAAAAAATATCTTTTATGCATATGTTTATGCATACAAATCATTTATGATGAAAATCACTCTTTTAATATAAAAGAATTTCTTTTATGCATCTACTTTATGCATAAAATCATTTATGATGAAAATCACACTTTTAATATAAAAAAATATCTTTTATGCATACAAATCATTTAAGATGAAAATCACTCTTTTAATATAAAAGAATTTCTTGTATGCATCTAGTTTTGCATAAAATCATTTATGATGAAAATCACACTTTTTAACATAAAAAAGATATCTTTTATGCATATGTTTATGCATACAAATCATTTATGATGAAAATCACTCTTTTAATATAAAAGAATTTCTTTTATGCATCTAATTTATGCATAAAATCATTTATGATGAAAATCATAATTTTAATATAAAAAAAATCTTCTATGCATATGTTTATGCATACAAATCATTTATGATGAAAATCACTCTTTTAATATAAAAGAATTTCTTTTATGCATCTAATTTATGTATAAAATTATTTATGATGAAAATAACACTTTTTAATATAAAAAATATCTTTTATGCATATGTTTATGCATACAAAGCATTTAAGATGAAAATCACTCTTTTAATATAAAAGAATTTATTTTATGCATCTAATTTATGCATAAAATCATTTATGATGAAAATCACACTTTTTAATATAAAAAAATATCTTTTATGCATATGTTTATGCATACAAATCATTTATGATGAAAATCACTCTTTTAATATAAAGGAGTTTCTTTTATGCATCTAATTTATGCATAAAATCATTTATGATGAAAATCACACTTTTAATATAAAAAAATATCTTTTATGCATATGTTTATGCATACAAATCATTTATGATGAAAATCACTCTTTTAATATAAAAGAATTTCTTTTATGCATCTAATTTATGCATAAAATCATTTATGATAAAAATCACACTTTTTAATATAAAAAAATATCTTTTATGCATACAAATTATTTATGATGAAAATCACTCTTTTAATATAAAAGAATTTCTTTTATGCATCTAATTTATGCATAAAATCATTTATGATGAAAATCACTCTTTTGAAATAAAAATAAAATTCTTTATGCATCTTTCTATGCATAAAATAAAAATTGATGAAAATAGCACTTTTTGGATTAATTTAAATTCTTTATGCATCTATCCATGCATAAATCCAATTTAGTAGGAATTACACTTTTAGAATAAAAAAGTTAAACTTATTTTTACCCAATTTTTGAAAATTTCGCCATAACCTCCTTTGTATGGCTGCCCATTTTGTAATTTTTAACTTTCTAAAATCAACTAGAATTTCACCAAGAGTATTTAATTCATTCTAATGTAAGCAATTTCTACTTATTTAAGAGAAACATTATGAAAAACTTGATTTTATCCATTAATCATTCATCTAAGATAAAGAATGGTTGAATTTACTAAAGAAGAGAGGGGAATGCCTTTTTTCAATGAGGCATAACATCATTTTCATTTTAGAGAAGACAAAATCATAAAAACCATTAAAATTAAGCATAAATGGGAATTTATGTATTTCCTTACTACCATTCATCAATTAACTTCAATAGCATTAAAAAGCCATTTCAATTAAGCTTCTCAAGCTTGAGAGGGGTTGAGAAGAGAGAAACATTGAGAATTTATGGAAAAAGATCAAAATTCACACTTTACCTTACAAATTGCTTGATTCTTTGATCACGGTAGAGGCCCCCAACCAATCAATTGGTTTGGTGTGTTGATGGAGCCACCAATGGAGATTGAAGAAGGAGGGAAGCTCCAATTTCTTCAATTTGGAGAGAATTTTAGAGAATAGTAAAAATTATCATTATTTCAGCATAATTTTGGCATAGTATAATTCTCCTATTTTTTTACAAAGGACTCAGGTTCTATTTATAGGAGAGGGAGGCTCTAACCAAGACCAAGTGATTTCTAGAATTTTTCAGATTCAGTTTGCTTGAATTTGGACTAGATTTGGACCTAGTTTGATTTCTTTTTTATTCGGTTTTGATTCGATTTGATCCAAGAGAGAGGAGAGATAAAAATATCACATTATTTTTGAGTTTAAAACTCATTCAAGCATGTGAAGTAGGCGCCTCCTTGAAGGGACTCCCCTTCCTTACACATGTGTCAAAATGGAATCATTATACCCAAATTCGGTTTTGATTCGATTTGATCCAAGAGAGAGGAGAGATAAAAATATCACATTATTTTTGAGTTTAAAACTCATTCAAGCATGTGAAGTAGGCGCCTCCTTGAAGGGACTCCCCTTCCTTACACATGTGTCAAAATGGAATCATTATACCCAAAATATCTCATTTTTTTTAGTAATACTTATAGTTTTTTACTAATAACCCTTGTACATAGTCAACTTTAGTAATACTTATAGTTTTTTACTAATAACCCTTGTACATAGTCAACTCTTCATCTTATGTGAGCATTTACTCATTTTTGGGTATTTTCTTTTACAAATTGGATTTATCTCCTCCCCACACATGGATTGATCTTACTGGCCCATAGGAACCTTAATTTAAAATTTTAAAAAAATTCTTGACCCTCAGGATAAGGCCTCTTGAACAGATTATACTTGATTTCTAATGCACCTTCTGAAAATCTTTTTGAACTTCTGTTTTGGGGGAGCTTATTTTAATAAGAAGAGATATTTTTCCATCCAAAAATATTTAAAAACTGAGTTACCACTCTCTAGAAGATTTTCTCTCTCTAGGCCAAAACTGGTAGAAACAAGATCTTTTATATTTCTGAAGAGGGATTTGACTATAGGGGAAGATACTGGACATCCTGAGAGGCTAGGGAGGAATCTTACATTCTTCCCCACTTAAAAAACCCGAGATGTCCTCATCTCGCAGGTGGAGTATGATCTCTTTCATCTTCTTCTTCTTCTTCTTCAATCACTTCTAGCATTACTGCCTTGGCAGTGGACGGCCGATTTGGGAACAACTCTCTTTGACTTCCCTTATTCTGAGGTGGAGGTCTTGCATTACTTTGGATTGAAACTGCAGGTTGGATAGAGGGTCTACTCTGGGATTTCCTTGATTTTGGCAGATAGAACCCTGATTACTCTAGACGAAAGGGGCGGGAGTCTGGAATCTTGATCCCTGATTTTCTTGCCCTGAAAACCTCGATCCAAAAGGAGTTGGGAAATCCATACTGTGATGTCCAAATCCTTGACAGTTATAGCATTTCACTCTCTTGTTCAAGGGTGGAACTTCTGAAGTTGAAATCCAGGGGATTGAGTTTCGAAAAAAAGACATTTCTTCCATTTTGGAACTTCCCATATCCTAGGTTTGACCCTGATATCTCTTAGGCGGAGGAAGATTGGAATCATCTTCTGGGAATAAAAACCTTTTGAAAGGTGATGGTGCTAGCTTTGGCGGGACTTTGAAATCAAAGGCTTTGGCGAAATCCTTTGCCATCCGAGCTGCTTCGGCCATGGAAATAGGTTTGGCATTCTTGACTAAAGTATCCAATGGCTCGTTCATTCCCCGAATGAACCTGGCCATCAGTTGCTCTTCATCCAATTGAGGGGAATATTTAAGGAGAAGTGCAAAAGCCTGATGGTACTCTTCAATTGTCTGGCTTTCCTGCTTTAGTTCCAAGAACTCATTCATCTTAGTTTCAAGAAAGTCTAGGAGACAAAACGTCTTTCTGAGGTAAGCCTTGAGATCGGTCCAGGTTTGGGTATTTCGGTCGAGACGGTTTGTCTTGCAGTGGTTTCTCCATGCCACTCTAGCTGTCTCCACTATCTTCAACCTTGGAAGAGCCATTTTGCTCTTCTCATTGTACCCAGTGACATCGAAGTATTCTTCCATTGATTCGATCCACTTCTCCACAGCCTCGCCTAAGTTTTCCCCTTCACCCTTGAAAGGTCCAGGCTGCTGCGAACTATGAAGAGTTTTACGAACATCCAGGTCAAGCTCTTCTTCATTGAGTTGGGGGTTAACATTTCTACCACGACGACCTCGGTCCATGTTCCTATCAATACAAAAATTCTTGTTAAGTCTCTTTATTTATGATTCAATCCGAATTTTGATTCAACTGATTCCGGGGTTCTCTAAATAGGTCGGCTCCCCACAGAATCATGGGATAAAGATACTCATATAGAACGCATTATCAATTGACAATTCATTCAGAATATCTCATTCATATCTTTAACACAATAATGGTCCATCAGACTGAATTTTTCTATCTGAACAATCCTCCATGGGGATTTCAATTTTTTAGATTTTTAATTTATCAACCCTTAACTTGATCCACTGATCAAAAGTTACCAGTAGTAATCTACCAGCACAATCCACTAATCTCATAGTAGTGATTTGCTGAAGTTATTAACGTCATTCTAGTTATGAACATCATCACAGGAACATGTCCCAATCGTCCTCATTGAGTTTTTGCTTAGCTTATTATATTTGAACCAAATTTCAAGGATTATCATTTTTCAATCAGAATCCAAAACAACTCATCAGTTCTCAACCAAAATTGAAAATCATATCAACCACATTCGAATTCATCATATGGATAGCATTAATGCTTATAATTTCAAGTCTTAGATTTACTCGTATATACTGCCAGAGTAAAGAGCTACAGTTATACCCTCGGTATAAACGGGTAGTCATGGTTCTTGGAACTATAAGGTAAATACCATCATGTCTAGGCCTCAAGCGAGTCAGGGATTTCATATAATTGCAGTACTTCCATTTGAAGGCCCAATTACTAATTTACGAATTTCAGTTTGAATATCAAATTGTATGAATTTTATCACACAATTACAACCTTTTTGTGCTTCTTGATAAATATTTGGCATATTTGGCTTCTCGGTTGATCCTCATTAGCTAATTGGCTCTGATACCAACTGTAAGATCCCCCGTCCCCACCGCGCAATGGATTCTGGGTGCTAGCAGCGGAAGTAGCACATCTTGCGCGGGGCAGGGTTCTACACTCGAGGCCTCGCCCACGGATATCCGGATAGGTGACTAATTCCTCGGTTCTTCCAAAACCGAACTTAGAAAAACTTCCCTTGCCTGGAAAGCACAGGTGATTCCTCCAGGATAAAATTTTACTCTAACGTAGTCAGGGTCATTATTGACCAAACTGATCCAACAGAACCTAAAGTCACTTGGTCAGATCAAGGAAGAAACTTGCACTTGGATCATAGAGATCAACGCTTTTTTTCCCATCGAGAGGCACAACCACCATTGATTCCTTTTTCCATAGAACAATTACTTTCCGGGATTTACTTCATCTAGCGTACTACAATAGAAACTGAGTCTCATTTTACGGATCCATCAGTCCAGCCTAACCCCATCCAGTCCCATGGGTTAGCCAACCGCCCAACCACTGTAATGATGGGATCCAATTAGGAATTTGGTTAGGTTTTGTCTCGGGTACCTGGGAAAAGAGTTCCCAGGCCCCCTAGCCGGAAGTTCATGCAAACATAAAACTAGTCACACCACTTACACACCCAATATGAAATTACCTTTTTCTCAGCATCAGTTATCTTTTAAAACAATCCTTTAATGAAACCATTGTATCACTGATCACAATCCTCCAAAATATTTGGTTGAGTCTTAATTTCCAATCATTCCTTCACCGGACTATCTATGGCATCATTGGCAACCAGAACGCTCACCACCTGTTCACTCAGGGGCCTTTTCGATAGTTCCTAGCTCATAGTACCCGGTAAATATTCCCTTATAAAAATCAAAATGGAATCCTCGTTGAAGATCAGCAAGATCAACCACCAACAGATCCATATAAGAGAGCTATGGACTCATCAGTTGAGGACCAGCAAGGTCAATCAACCAGATCCATACTCGGTTTCAGAAAACAACTCTTACTCCTTGTTCCAATATCTTCCACGACGCACGTGTGGGTATCTTTGGCGACCCAGAGCCCGAGCACCGTATGGTCAGCACCCCCTAGGATCCTTCGCAGGTCACCTAGCACTTCACTCATAGGCCGCTTCCTTGGTCCCTCATCCACCGTACCGGAAGCTCACCATTTAAATCGAACCGAGGCTGGTCAAGACCTCGGCCGACCTTGCTACGCGAGACATCCTCCATTGACTCTTCGTCTCAGCAGTTGCAACTTTATCAGTTAGGTCTCCACGACCTTAATCACACAAGACGATCAAAATGCTTCCCCAGCATTCTTGACATAAAACAGTCATTTACAAACAACTTACAAATACAGTTTCTATAATGAACTCTCATCTTTCCACATTATCCCTCATCAATCCACATTACTTATTCCACATTCCATTCATATGTGTACTCATTCTTATCCAATCACATCATTTTCCATCTCGTCACATCAGATTCATTCACATCACATATCATTTATTTACATCCCAATTTACATGCCATCACATCTCATCCATCAACATCACATCATTTCACATACACATTCGCATTCATTATTCCACATACACATCTACATTCGTACTTCCACATCCATACATACATCCACTTCCACATCCATACATCCACTTCCACATCCGCATTCATACATACATATCCATATTCACATCCATACATCCACTTCCACATGCATACATCCACATCCACATCCACATCCACATCCATACATCCATTTCCACATCCACATTCATACATCCACATCCACATCTACATCCACATTCATACATCCACATTCACATTCACACATCCACATCCACATCCACATCCACATTCATACATCCACATCCACATCTACATTCATACATCCGCACATCCACATTTACATTCATACATCCACATCTACATTCATACATCCACACTTCCATTTCCACATCCACACATCCACATTCACATTCATACATCCACATCCACATTCACATTCATACATGCATTTCCACATCCGCATTCATACATCCACATCCACATCTACATCCACATTCATACATCCACATCCATACATTCACATTCACATCTACATCCATACATCTATTTTCACATCCACATCCACATCCACATCCATACATCCATTTCCACATCCGCATTCATAGATCCACATCCACATCCATACATCCACATCCACATCCACACATCCACATCCATACATCCACATTCACATCTACATCCATACATCCATTTCCACATCCACATTCATACATCCACATCCATACTTATCACATACATATACATCTTTCCTTTCGCATACATCCTTCACATACATACATCTACATTGATTCTTTCACATACATACATCTACATTGATTCTTTCACATACATCTACATTGATTCTTTCACATACATACATCTTTATCCATTCTTCGTTCTTTTTCATCTATCTGATTCATTTCACATCCTCATATCTATTTATAGAATACAAGAGAATTCTTATTTTTGATATAAGATTTCTTTGCGCATCTATTTATGCATAAATTTCATTTTAAGGGGAATAACACTTTCGAAATAAAAATCAATCTTTTATGTATCTTCCTATGCATAAATTCATTTTAAATGAGAATGACACTTTTGAATTAGAATTCAATCTTTTATGCATCTTCTCATGCATAAAATCAAAATTGATGAAAATAACTCTTTTGAACTAAAAATAGATTTCTTTATGCATCTTTCTATGCATAAAATCAAAATTGATGAGAATAACACTTTTGGGTTAAAATAAATTCTTTATGCATCTTTCCATGCATAAATCCAATTTATTAGGAATTCCACTTTTAGAATAAAAGAATTTTTCTTATGCATCTAATTTATGCATAAAATCATTTATGATGAAAATCACACTTTTAATATCTTTTATGCATATGTTCATGCATACAAAGCATTTATGATGAAAATCACTCTTTTAATATAAAAGAATTTCTTTTATGCATCTAATTTAAGCATAAAATCATTTATGATGAAAATCACACTTTTAATTTAAATGCAAAAAGAGAAATTTTGGCATATTCGAAATAATGGATATTTTTATTTAATTTAAAAAAAGGAAGAATTTTTTATAATTTTATTTTATGTATAAGAAATTTTAAATGATAAAAGAGGAATTCCCATGACATTCGAAATTCAATCATTTAAATACAAAAAGAGGAATTTTAAGCATATTCAAAAAATGGATATTTGTAATTAATTTAAAGAGGAATTTTTATGGCATTTTAAGTAGAAAAAAGATTTAAATTAATGTTGTTGATGACAAAAGAGGAATTTTCACCATAATTCCACCTAGAAAATTAGGGTTGATAATTAAATTGGTGGAAAGAATATTCTTAGATATTCTTATGTAGATAAATCACCAAATTAATATTTACCCAAAATTAGATTAATGAAAGAAGAGTATTTTTATAAAATCCCGATATTCTCGTATAGAACTAATTTTGAATATATTGTGGTTAGGAAGGAATGAATTTCATAAAGTTAGAATTCCCTTATGGTTAGAAGTTCAGTAGATGTTTATATGAAAAAAATCCTTAGGAATCAAAGTTAGAAGTAAACCGAATAATTTTGGTTAGACCACGATTGTCAGAATGGCGGCTAGTAAACTACTTGCCCATTTCTCGAATCTGAATCAAGCAAAAACCTCGAGACCAATTCCAATTCTTGACACAAAGGTTAGACTACCATTAAATTAGGGTAATTTTTCCTTAACCGAATTCACCAAGAATCTAGTTGGAAATTTAGTCAATGATGGGTAGATTACCCTGATGAGAGATCAATGATTCTCATTAAGAGAATCTGGATTATGGGAAAAGGATTCTGTGGAATCAATTTCAAGCCGGGAATTCTATTTGCATAGAACCTCTGTTTTCTTTTAAAGGACTGTTTTACGCCAGAATGCTGGAGGAAGCATTTGGTATGTGATTAACTAAGGAGAGACTCGTTTTGCAACAACAGCTGATGGGGAGTCGTCCAGGGACGTTGCAAAGCGTGCCGAGGTCTTGACCAGCCTCGGTATGGTTAAAATGGTGCCCTTCCGGTACGATGGGTGAGGACCGACGAAGCGGTCCGTGAGTGAAGTGCTAGGACACCTAAGTAGGATCCTAGAGGGTTTTGACCAGGTGATAAACGGGCTCGCGGTTGCTAGGACACCCATGCATATGTCAAGGAAGATACGAATGAACTGAAAAGAATGACTTTTGTGAACTAAATTTTAATATTAGATCTCGTTGGTTGACTAGCTGGTCTTCAACGGAGAGTCCGGATGATATATTTTGTAAAACAAGGGACTCAATATTTTGGAGGATTATGATCACTAATACTATGTTTTCATTGAAAGATTGTTTTAAAGACAGCCAAATATGCTAAAATGGTAATTTCATATTGGGTGTGTAAGTGGTATGACTAGGGGGCCTGGGAACTCTTTTCCTCGGTACCTGAGCAAAATAGAACCAAATGTTTATAAAGGAATCCTACCAATACAGTGGTTGGGTGGTTGGCTAACTCATGGGCCGGTTGGGGTTAGGCTAGATCGGGGGATTCCTATGATACAAATAGTTACGATTAAGTTACGTTAGTTAGATTAAGTCCTAGAAAGACCGTTGTTCTGTGGGAGGGAATCAACTGTTGTGCCTCGCTAAAGGGGGAAAAAAGTGGTGATTCTATGGACCAAGTGCAAGTCTCTTCCTTGATGACCATGTGACTTTCGGGTTCAGTCAGATCAGTTTGGTTAGTTAGGACTTTGACTCCTTAGATCAATTCTCTCATTAGATGATTTTCTTGGTGGGATCGCCCGTGCCTTCCGGGCGAGGGAAGTTTTTCCAGGTTCGGTTTCGGAGGAACCACCGAGCTAGTCTCTTGTCCGACTATTCGTGGGGGGCGAGGCCCCGAGTGTGGATCCCTGCCCTGCGCGAGAGGCTGATGCTGCTTCCACTGCTTGTGCCCTCAGAGGGGCATTCTTGGAGGGGGTGGGGTTCTCACACTGTGCCTCTTTGATGGGGAAAAAAGCGTTGGTCTCTATGAACCAAGTGTAAATTCCTCCTTTGATTTGGCCATGTGACTCGCATGTTTGGTCGGAATACAAAGGATAGTTAAGGCTTTTTGACTACGCTAGAAGATTTTCCTGGAGGAATCGCCTATGCTTTCTAGGCGAGGGAAGTTTTTTCCAGGTTCGGTTTTGAAAGAACTGAGGGATTAGTCTCTTGTCCAGACATTCGTGGGTGAGGCCCCAAGTGGGAAGCTTTGCCCTGTGCAAGAGGTTGCTACTTCCGCTAGCACTCCAGAATTCGACGTGTAGAGGGGGCAGGGATCTCACGCATCCCTGCCAGATTACCTAAATCTGGTTATTAAGTTGCTACCCAGACATTATTTTACAGAGTTGTAAACCATTGCTGTAGATCATCATGCTGATGATTTAATTCTATTGTCAGTTGTGTCTGTTGTGCTGTGGTGGCCACTTGCTGCGTGGAATCTCCTTTTCAGCCTACACCTTTTTCGATTTTTCTTTCCTTCTTAGCCAAGCGAGATTTCAATGTTGTGATCTTGAGTGTAGTATTGAGGGTTATCTTGTTGTTGTTTGAAATAATACCATGTAATAACATATGTGACTCTTGAACATATGTCATTCCATTAATATTTAAGAGCTCTGTTTGTCTTCCACTTTGGCTTTAAACATTTTAGAAGATAGAACTCTACACCTGCTTCATTGTTTTCCTTTGCATTCACAACATAGTTGTCACTTTCATTGAGTAATTCACTTAGCATATCCAAGGATCCCTCAAGCATACCTATGTCATCGTGATACTCTTCTATAGGAGTCTCCTATGGTACCACACTAGCATGTAATTCGTGTTCCAGTGATGTAGTAAATGATTCTTTTGATAGAGGCTTTAGTTTAAGATGTGTCCACTTCTGAACATATGACTTGGTACAACAAGACCTCCAATGACCTCTGATGCATGCAATGCAAAAACATGATAGCATTCTTATCTTGACTTGAGTAGGGTCCTGATGGGCAAAACCTAGAAATATTGTGCAAGGCTCCAGATCCTTGTATCGTCTCACAACCCCATGCCTTAGACCTATCTACGTCACCAATTTTTACCAACTAAAATTTCCTTTTTATGTGAGGGTTGCCTTAGTGGACTATGCATAGGAGCTAGATAAATCGTTGAACATTGTTTTTGTAAAAAACGCAACAACATCAGCAGCAGCCTACCTAAGAAGAATACCATCAGTCTTAAGTGGTTCATGTGTTAGGGCCCTCTTTACTATAATGCCAGTGCCATCATGCTCCCCCTTGCCATGTCCTGATCCAAAAAAATCCATGTCATCTCAACACCTGTTTGTTGGTAAAATCACACGACAAAGTTTTACGGTATTTTCATCAGTGAACAAATGGAATGGACATGGCCACTAAGAAAGACATCTTCAATCAGCTAATCACTTATCCGTCATTAAAAGATCTGCAAGACACAACTCCAAGGCACCAGAACAATGTTGAAACAACGCTCATAGCAAATATTCGCAACACGCTCCAAAGTTTGAAGAAGAAGCCATGGTATGAGGATGAATTATTCCTCAAAAGGTCTACCATGATGATGCTCTTAAACTCAAAAGAATCACAGGAGTCAGCTATCCTCAAACTCACTGATGTCTCTAAGCTACTATCCGACAGAAGAAACTTTTATGTGGAAAAATCTCAACTGGAACTTGGAAATGACAACTCCATGTTGTCTTTCTCCACATGTCATAGGAAACAACCAAGAAGCCGCATACCTGATGAGGTAAAGGAGCTGGTGGTCACTTTTTGGACAATTAAGACTCGTGTTTCCCCTAACAAAAAAGACATATGTCGAAAAAGAATTGGTCGAAAGAACTACATCGAGCACCCAATTCATCTACTAGATGTATCAGAGGTATGCACAATAGTTGTTTAATAACTATGCATCTAATATTTACCTAATAGATTTCTCATAGTTGTATAAATCTGAAGCCTATCTAATAGGTAACTAGCTATGGTAGTTAATAGATAGACAGTAGCTACTTAACAGTTAGAGTGTGTAGCTAACTAATACTTGATTAATACATTCTCACCTAACATATACGTAATAGTTGTCTAATAGTTGTATATCTTTTAGATATCTAATAAATAACTAGTTATTTTAACTAGTAGAAGCTGTTTAGTAGATATGAATCTAATAGCAACCTTAGTTTAATTATAGTTGTGTACTTAATTTACACCTAATAGCTATCCAATACCTATATATAGCTAGTAGCTATTTATTAGATGTTGTGTAACTAATTAATAGATGTACCTCTAATAACTAACAGCTCTATATATCTAATAGTAGTGTAATAGCTTACTAATAGCTCTATGTCTCATAGAATGATATCGAATAGCTATTTATCTTCTAGTTTTAATAGCTTTTGATAGCTACCTACTAATAGCCATTGATAGCTAACTAATAGTAGTTGTTGATAGCTACCTAATAGAATTATAACTAATAGCTATTGATAGCTAACTAATAGTAGTTGTTGATAGCTACCTAATAGAATTATATTTAATAGCTATCTATCTTATATCTGACTACTAGTTGGTCATTGCTAATAGTTGTAGACAGCTATTAGGTACCTAAAAGCTATAGTAGACACAACCTCCGACATAGCTTACTCATAGTTGTCTAATGAGTGTTTAATAGCCAACTATGAAACAACATTATAGTAGCAATTTAATAGCTATCTAATTACTATAATTGTTCATTAGCTATTTGATAGCTACCTAATAGTAGATGTTGATAGCTACCTAATAGAATTATATCTAATAGCTATCTATCTTATATCTTACTAGTAGTTGGTCACTATTGCTAATAGCTGTAGACAGTTATTAGCTACCTAAAAGCTTACTGATAGTTGTCTAATGATTGTCTGCCACCTAATAGCTATGCTAGCTTATTGATAGCGAACTATTAATCAAGATTCTAGTAGCAATTTAATAACTATCTAGTAACTTTGTAATAGCCTACGTATAGCTATTAATAGCGGTGTATAGGTGGCTTAATAGTTATTAATGTTTACAGGTGGCTTACATGCTTTCTATGTTCTGGATTACAGACTGAGCTCTTCCAATGTTTCAAGGATGCTTTTCCCAATGTCACAATCCAGCTTTGTGCTTTTGAGTCAGCAAAGCCATACTTTGTCCAAAAACTCAAGGACAGGTTATCATGTTGTTGTATCTACCATGTGCAAATTTTATTTTTAAAGGATGCTGTCAATCATATGCGTAGTCAGGCCTTCGGAATACATGGTGGGGTTGTGCAAATGTACATGCATGGTGTGCATGGATTCATCACTACCATGTCAATGTTTAGCATCTAAACACACTGTGAAGAGCATTTCAAAGGTTATAGATTCTGTCCTGTGCCCTAAGCAAGATGGGTCTACTTACCATGTAGTAAAATGTCTCATGGGTGAATGTACGAAGTGTGGAGTAGAGAAACTAAAATGTTGCCCATGAGCTGTTTGAAGATGCAAAAACCATCGCAGTGAGAGTATTTGAGGATGTGGAAACAAGCACTTCTGAAGGTGGAAAGAAGAAAAAAAGGAAGGACCTTGTATGCAAGGAGATGAGTTGATGAGTTGCATTGATCTATTGCAGTTGTTTAAGAGCTACCTTCAAAAGTTCATCAAACATGACTTCATGTATCGATGGCAGGGGTTGGACAGTTCAAGGAGTGCATTATGCATTTTCCAGATGATGTAGTTGTTTCAGTCATGGACCACTGAAAATTACTCTTTCAAGGAACAAAATGAAATCCAATCCATGCATTGGTACTCCAATCAAGTCACCATTTTTGTGCACATTACCTACTATCGGGTTGGAGGTGAGGTGAGAAAGACTATACACTTCTTCATTTCTGATGACGAGATAAAAAGCATGACACTCTATTTGTGCAACATTGCTTTATGCTTCATTGGCAATGGTTGAAGGACAAAGACTTGGATGTCAACCAACATTGGGTTTGGTTTGATGGGGCTGCATCTCAATTCAAGGCAAAGAGGCCCTTCTATTTTGTTGGGAGATATGCTGGGTTCACAGGAAAAATAATGATATGGAACTTTTTTGGTAGTGGTCATGGTAAGGGAGAACATGATGGGGCAGGTGCAGTTTGTGAAGAGGGCTTTAACACTCTAGCGATTGAAGGACAATGGAGCTAAGTTGAAATGTGTAGTGAATGTTGTGTAGCTACTTTGTCAACACTTATCCAATGGATCCATTGCACAATACCCTTCCAAGAATAGGCATGTAGAACGTATATTTTGGGAGGTCAAGGTGGGAGATGTGAATCAAGAGATTCGATGGGACTTTCAAGCTTTCCCCAAGGCACACTCATTGCATTGTATTCGTGGTGGCTACTCAAAACAAGATGGCTCTGCACTTTCATATAAATAAGTGTCTTGTTACTGTAGTGCATACATGCATGATCAATGAAGAAGATGTAGTCATAAGACACATGTGACAAGCTGGAACTACCATAAGATAACTCCAACTAATAGTGGAAATAGTGTGATGAAGAATTTGATGAGCCTACATATGAAGAGCATTATGAAGCACTAAGCGAAGCACTCTAAGTAGGAGATAACTTTGCTGTCAATGTTGAGGAGGGAAATGAAGAAGGCATGGAATTCAACTTAATCAAGTGCACAAGTACAAAGGAGCAACTCAGAGTAGATGAGGAGGACAGTTGGGGTAATGAAATTGAAGCAGGGTCTTACATTTTGAAGGGACTCTTTTAAGAAGCTAGATGAATCCTGTTACAAGCTGTTGAGTAGAAAGCCCGTGGTCTACATATACTCCCATCTTGTTAGATGTATTAAAATTCCTATGACACCTGTTCAAGGTGCCATGGTATTGTATATGATCTCGCTTGAGGTCTTTGAATCTGTATACAACAACATGCCATGGGAGCTGTAAACTCATCTTTGGTTATTAAATATATTTTACATTTTGGCTTCAGTCTATCATTCAAAAGTGCCAATCAATTGGTGAACAAATATTGTCAATGAAAAGTACTTATCAACCCACCTATACACAACTATTAACAGCAGCTATTAGCAGTTATTAACAATTTTGAGCAGGTCATAACACAGCCAATATAGCTATTAACACAAAAGAAGCTTTGCATTATATATCTTTGCACATGTCCATTATAGTACACTCTCTACATGTCCATTATAGAGGAAATGAGAATATGTTACATTACATCAAAATGTTACACCACAGTACAATTGCCAGCAAAACATAATCCCATAGAAGCCCTAATTTCTTCACAAGATCCTTGGCCGTTTGTAGAAAGGTGTATCCCAGACCACCTTGGTTGCCTTTTTCTCTTCTTGAGAATCCCCATACGTGTCATCGTGTGCCATCCGCATGTCATCCTTGGTCTTGAGAGCTACACGGCCTACCACAACACCCCCACAACAGTTCAGCTTTCTCTTGGCATGTTCTTCAATAAGTGTGATAACCTGCAAATCTTCTACATTGCCACATTCACCAAAGACATCACCTCTCCCAAACAAAAGATCTTCTATCCAGTGCTTTTAGGTACTTCCACAACCATGCGGTTAGCTTATAAGTAAGAAATGGTGCACACCATGAATCACTCATGGAGCCAAACTTTGGTACAATACAAAAGGTGCTAGGCACATTATACACGCACTTGTAAATGCTATCATCGATAAGCAATGTGTTGTCTTCATCAAATTAATTGTTTCTCTCCCAAAGATCATCAAGATGCTTGAAAAACATAGGTTTCTTGCCATGCAAATGACAACCTTGTAAGACATCACAAGAACCTTGCCTAATGAAGCATGTAATAACACCACATAGACCTAGAAGGTAACTATGGAATCGCTCCACCAAGTTCTTTTATGAGCATGAGCTCCATTTGAAGACTCTGAAGTGTCTGCTAACCCACAACAAAAACTGGCTTGCATAAGGGCACACAAGGAAGTAAATTCTCCTTGGCTTTAGGACCAAAATTTGTTGATATCCAATATGCCAAGATGGGAAGAACAACTCTGTTGAAATATACAAGTGAATAGGGTGTGTGCGGGAACAAGCCCTTGGTTAGAGGCTATAAAAGAGAATGTGTAAATGTGAAAGAACCTGTGAAAAGGTGAGAAGAATCTACTGGGAGAGAATAAAGGGTAGCATGAGAAGATTTAGGAAGTGTGGAGATATTCTGGGAAAAGTGAAGAGGTGGAGAGAATCAAGCAAAAGAGGTGGAGATATTATGGGAGAGGTGGAGTGAATCAAGGAGAAATCAGTGGGATTAGATGGTTGGATGTAAACTCTATAAATTGAGGCATTGGCCTAATGAGAAGATGTGAGGCTCCAAACAGTGAGGAGGCATGTGAAAATATCTAAGAGAGAGAGCGAGAGAGACCCCACAACCCAATGTAACCTGCCCCAACAAAGTAAAACCACCTCTGAGCCACCGATGATGTGGACCACGTGGTAGATGTATGTGTGAGCACTATAGTCAAGGTCGCGGGCACTTGTAGAGTAACCCTTGGAAACATAGAGAGAGAGAGTGTCAAGGACTATGAGATTAGGGACTTGAGGCACTGGTCGCGGGCTATCAAGTAAGAGAGAAACTTGGTACAGGGTCCAGGTGTGCTAAGTTAACTTGAGGGGAGGTGTGCTAGACACTGGTCACCCACGGACTATCAAGTAAGAGGGGAGGTGTGCTAAGTTAACTTGAGGGGAGGTGTGCTAGACACTGGTCACCCACGGACTATCAAGTAAGAGGGAAACTTGGTATAGGGTCTAGGTGTTCTAGGAGTATTCACTTGAGGGGAGGTGTTGAAATATACAAGTAAATAGGGTGTGTGCGGGAACAAGCCCTTGGTTAGAGGCTGTAAAAGAGAATGTGTAAATGTGAAAGAACCTGTGAAAAGGTGAGAAGAATCTACTGGGAGAGAATAAAGGGTAGCATCATGAGAAGATTTATGAAGTGTGGAGATATTCTGGGAAAAGTGAAGAGGTGGAGAGAATCAAGCAAAAGAGGTGGAGATATTCTAGGAAAGGTGGAGTGAATCAAGGAGAAATCAGTGGGATTAGATGCTTGGATGTAAACTCTATAAATTGAGGCATTGGCCTAATGAGAATTTGCTGGTTTTTGATTATCCATGCCTACATTAAGCTATTTGCTAATTACTCACTAATTATATCTTAATACTCACTAATTACTCACTAAGCTATTTGCTAATTACTCACTAATTACGTCTTAATTATTTACTAATCACTTTGTTAATGATGTTGATTCTAGTGTTTGATCCACCATAGCTCATCACATTGCTCTAATTTCAACAAACTCTTCTTGTAGATCCACTTTATGAATGAGAAGACCATTGAGGTCAAGAATTAGAGCACGAGGATTCTCCTCCGAGATTGGCTAGGGTGTGGACAAATTCTCCTCATCAGGTGCTTCAAGCATCCATGTTGAATCATTGCAATTTGGAAAAGCCCATGCACAATAGCTAGACTAGAATACGTCCCAACTTTTTATAGTACATGTCCTTGAGCTCCTTCCGCCGCTTCAGCCTATCACGATATGGGTGACAGGGGATACGTAGCTTGGGCCTCATCTTGTGCTTTTTGGGTTGAAAGCATACTAAATCCATACTCATTTCTCTATGGGATGACTGCACACACAACATTGCAAATAGGGCAAGGAACTCGACACTAAGCACAAAATATTACATAGGCACGTACAGATTCAAGCACAAAATGTGATGTATGCACAAATTGAAAAACTTGATGGTTGCACTCAGAATCATCAAATGTCAAAAGACCAATACATTATTCAATGTTTCCTTGGCTCTTGGCCAAAACATAGTTACATAGGTGTATTTTGGGACAATAAATCACCATCATCAGTATGGCTTTTAGGAGCATCATGCTCAGGAGCAGTGTTAGCACAACAATGGTCTCTGTCGCTTCAGCAATAGTATTCTTCATACTTTCCACTCACACAGGTGTCTCCTTAGGAGCTTTCTTGAGCCTCCTGGATGCCGCTTTCTCATGACTTGGTTTCTTTCACTTTGCTTGTGTCAAGCTTTTCTGCAAGGTGTCCTCACATGCTTCATTGATAAAAATACATGCACATAGATAGCATGGCATTTTAGGCAAGAAACTTGACACCAAGCACAATATTTTACATTACACAAATTGAACCTGTCAAAATGGCAACAAACAAATGCATCATTCAGTGTTTTCATAAGCATACTTTGAAACGATGAATCACCATCCGCATGGCCAACATGCTTAGGATCACGTGCACCCTGAGATGCACGCATGACCCTCCTTGGCACTTGCTTTCCTTCACTGCCTTTCTGTCGCTTTGTCTTCTTCAAGAAGTCATGCAACGTGTCTCCACATGATTTATCCACATTACTTCTGTCGGTCTGTACCAATATTAAGTGACCTCCTAGGTGAAGATGCTGCCAAAACAGTAGGAAACAATTAACAACTATAAAAAAATCTAAAACTATTAACAACTAACACATCCATTAGCATGTAGGCATCACATAACTATTAGCTGCTGAAAAGATGCAGGGGAGAAGAGAGCTTGAGCTCTTGCAAGCACATGCACACTCACACAAACCCTAGAAGAGAGCACACAAGGTGAGAGGCTGAAAATTCTTCTCCTTCTTCTTCACACAACAAAAAAGGTCTACAAAGAAGATAAAGTGACTAACACACATAATAGAGTATATACAAGTGCTCCATACAAGTGGTCCATAATGTGAACATGCTAAGAAGAGTAGGTAGATATGGACTAATCGATGTAGTCCAGCTGTAGAATCTTTGGCAAAGATATGTCGGTGTGCTAGCTACCAAACCCGCTAGTGATATAAATGTCAAACGGTCATACAGGCGCCTCATGAGTGTCAGCTCATGTTGAGCTTAACATCTCAACACTCCCCCTCAAGCTTAACTACATCTCATGAACTCCAAGCATATCTCAAAATTTACGGAGCTTCTTAGCTTCCAAGGCATTCGTGAAGATGTCAGCAACCTGATCCTATGTGCTAACGTAGGCCAAGTCGATGTCACCTGCCACCAGTCTCTCTCTGATGAAGTGGTAATGTACCTTAATGTGTTTTATCTGCGCATGGAAAAATGGGTTCCTGGCCAACTGTATACTGCTAAGATTGTCACAATATATGACAACTTTTCTCTCCACATGCAACCCCGAATCAGCAAAGTAGCTTGCGTAACCAAGCTACCTCACATGTTGCCACCGCAGCTCCTCTGTACTCGACAAGGAAACTGTGGGCTGTTCCATGTCATAGCAGCACTCCCCAATGAAAACATAAATACACTGGTAGATCTCTTGTCTGAGATGCTACCTACCCAATTTGCATCTATGTACCCATATAGCTCCAATGGTACACGTGCTGCATAAAACAATGCATAATCAACAGTGGCCCTCAAGTACCAAAGTATGTGTCACACACTATCAAGAAGTGGTTTGCGCGGAACCTGCATAAACTAGCTCTCTAAGCCAATAGTGTAGCTCAAATCTGGCCTACTGATCATGACATAGATCAAACTCCCCACAATCTTCATGTACATAGTGGGATTCTCCAACACATAACCTGCATCCGCACTAAGCTTGCCATTTTGATCTAATGGCACTAAGATTGGATTACAATCAGCCATTCCATACTTGGACAACATGTCCAATGCATACTGTCTCTGTGATAGCCAAATACCCTTAGGTGTGCAAATGACCTCAATTCCCAAAAAGTAGCGCACATCTCCCAAATCCTTCATCTCAAACTTCCTCTTGAGAAGACTTTTCACATGCTCAATCTCTTCCAAGTTGTCACCCCCAACAATAAGATCATTTACATAAATGGTGATGATCACAATACCCTTATCACTCTTGCACACATATAAAGAGTGATCTGCATCTACCATATGAAAACCAATAGTGACAAGATACTCAACAATCTTGTCATGCCATGCTCGTGGAGCTTGCTTTAGCCCAACAAGGCTTACGAAGCTTACACACATACTCTGGGTGACCTGTATCTTCAAAACTTGGTAGCTGATCCATATACACCTCTTCTTGCAAGTCACCATGCAAAAACGCATTTTTGACATCCATCTGATGTAAAAACCAGCCTTTAGTTGCAGCCACCGCAATCACAACTCTCACAGTTTTTTGCCATGTGTGCAACTTGGGAAAATGTCTCCTCATAATAAATCCCATGTATCTGCGCATATCCTTTGTCTACCAATCTAGCCTTGTACCTTCTTATGCTACCATCATTGTTATGTTTCACCTTATACACCCACTTATAGCCAATAGCTTTCTTGCCTTTAGGCAATGGCACCAAATCCCAAGTCTCATTTCCATACAATGCATCCATCTCCTCATCCATAGCTTTCTCCCAACACACATTTCCCATAGCCTCATCAAAACATGTGGGTTCTACAACTTGCACAACTTTTGCCATATATGCATAGTGATGTGTCACATAACCATCATAAGTCAACCTCTGCACATGATTTTTGACTCTTCTAGATCTTCGTAACTTTGCATTCATGGCTTCCATAGCCTTCTTCACACTAGGTGTCCTCATTGCTGGAATTCCAAGCTCCTCATCAAGGCTCATGTCCGAGCCACTAGAATCTCCATCAACAAGAGAATGCCTTGCAGAAATGTCAGGCATACCAAGGGGCTCAACCACTTTCTCTTTGCCTTCATGTGATGTACCAACTACATTTTTAGGACTGGTATTATGACGCAGCTTGCCACTCCATGGTCTATCAACAGAACTGCTCGATGAGAACTCTCCTGCTACACTCAATGACTGTGATTGGTGCTAACTTGCATTCTTTGCAACCACATTTCCACTTACATCAGCCCCAACATCTGTCCCACGGGACCCTTACTTCTTGAAGAAATATTAAAAAAAACTCATATAACACATCAAAAATTAAAATAAAGACTTGAATTAAATTGATATCAAATAACATAGCATAACATAAGGCTAAGGAAATAGAATAACATCACCATCATCAAGACAAGATTGGGTGCAATCTCCCCCCCCATGCCGTGTAGTTCCACTTCCATGACATGAGTATTTAGAGATTTTTTATTCATAAAAATAGCCCAAGGAGCTAAGAATAGAGGTACAAATTGGGCTTTCCTTTCCCACTTTTGGGGTATTGCTTTATAAAGAGAATGTGGGGGAGAGGGAGAGCTTCAAACCCTAGCAAGTAAACACACACACACACAAGAGAGAGCAAGACACAAGAGGGAGATGGATAGCTGAATTTTCTTCTATCTTCTTCTTCTCTACTCAACCAACATAACATAAAGATAAGAGTACCTGTGGGAGTTTTTTGTGGGTAAGACAAATGGCTTACCCATTATTATAAGTGGTTGTGGATGATGTAGGTGTTGTATTGATGTTTCTATTTATGGGAGTTTCTTTTGGCATAGATGGTTCTTGTGTCTCTCATGTTGTTATTGTTTTTCTCCTTATGAGAACCTACTTTGTGAGGTTCTTTTGTCTACACTTCTTTTTATGTTTTAATATGCAACATATGATGCACTTACTTCCAAAGTGGGTTTATGAACATTTTGAGTTGTGTGATTATACACTCAAATGACTGTGTTGTAAGTGAGATGTTGAGCTTTGAATGGCAACACATGATCTTACCTATTGCTTACCCTTGTTGTTTAGAGTGCAAGAGAGTTCTTGTGGGTTCTTTGTTTTTAGGAGGGGAGTCTTATTGTGTGTGTAAGATTCCTCCCCCAGCCTCTCAGGATGTCAAGTATCTTCCCCTGTAGTCAAATCCCTCTTCAAAAATATAAAAGATCTTGTTTCTACCAGTTTTGGCCTAGAGAGAGAAAATGTTCTAGAAAGAGAATATTCAGATTTTAAATATTTTTGGATAAAAAAATACCTCATCTTATTAAAATAAGTTTCCCTAAAACAAAAGTTCAAAAAGATTTCCAGAAGGTGCATTAGAAATTAAGTATAATCTGTTCAAGAGGCATTATCCTGGGGGTGAAGATTTTTTCAAAATTTTAAATTAAGGTTCCTATGGACCAATAAGATTCATCCAAATGTAGGGAGAAGATAAATGAAGAAATAAAAGGAAAATCTCCCAAAAATGACTAAATACTCACATAAGATGAAGAGTTGACTAAGGACAAGGTTAATAGTTAAAAAAGAGAGATATTTAGGTGAAATGATGCATTTTTAACACCTCTACATCGCGGAATTCCCCTCATGAAGAGGGCTTCTATTTCACATGCTTGAATGAGTTTTAAACTCCCAAATAATGGGATATTTTCATCTCTCCTCTCTCCTGTTTCAACTAGATCCAAAAAGTGAGCAAAACTGACCTAAAAATGGTCAAAAATTGACCAAGCTGATCTGGAAAATTCTAGAATCAGTTTGCTTGGTTAGAGGCTCACTTTTTCCTATAAATAGAAGCCCTCTCCTTTGTTGAAACTTAATAGTGTTTTATGCACTGTTACTCTGCTCCTCCCAAGCCAAGAACTGTGAATTTATTAATAATTCACTAGTTTTTGACATTTCCCTCTTCCAAAGATTGGTGGTGGCCACTCTTGTTACAAACAAGAGTTGAACCCTCAAACCATCAAGCCAAAGGAAAGCTCCAAGAAATTATGTAAGTAGAGATTCTTGTATTTTTCTTTATTGATTTTATGTTTTTCTAATGTTTATGATTATTTGAAGTGATAAATGGATGTTATGCCTTGATCGAAAGGCTTTTTCTCTCTCTCTTCTTAGAATCAACCCTTCTTTATCCTAGTTAAGTGAAAATTGTTGGAATTAAACTTTTTATAATGTTTTCTCTTTTATAAGTGAATTTTGATTAGTATAGATTACTTTAAATCAATTAGAGTTAATTTTTAAGACAAAATTAAGTAGGAAAATTTAAAAAATGGTCAACCATACAAAGGAGGTTATGGCAAAATTTTTGGAAATAAGAATTATCTTTTATTATGCTAAAAGAGTAATTCCTATCAATTCTATACTCTAAAAGTGTCATTTTCATGCATAGAAGATGCATATTGATTATTATTATTCTTATGCATAAAGGAATAATTTTCTTTTATTATGAAAGTGTTACTTTTATCAAAATAAATTTTTATGCATAAAGGAATAATTTTCTTTTATTATGAAAGTGTTACTTTCATCAAAATAGATTTTTATGCATAAAGGAATAATTTTCTTTTATTATGAAAGTGATACTTTCATCAAAATGGATTTTTAGGCATAAAAGATTATGTTTTTATTATAAAAGTGTTACTTTTATCATATTTGATTTTCATGCATAGAGGTATGCATAAAAGATTATTATTTTATTGTAAAAGTGTTACTTTTATCATAATTGATTTTCATGCATAGAGGTATGCATAAAAGATTATTATTTTATTATAAAAGTGTTAATTTTATCATATTTGATTTTCATGCATAGAGGTATGCATAAAAGATTATTATTTTAAGTGTTACTTTTATCACATTTGATTTTCATGCATAAAGGTATGCATAAAAGATTATTATTTTATTATAAAAGTGTTACTTTTATCATATTTGATTTTCATGCATAGAAGTATGCATAAAAGATTTTTTTTTATAAAAGTGTTACTTTCATCATAAATGATTTTATGCATAAATTAGATGCATAAAAGAAATTCTTTTATATTAAAAGAGTGATTTTCATCATAAATGATTGTATAATCATATGCATAAAAGAAATTCTTTTATATTAAAAGAGTGATTTTCGTCATAAATGATTGTATGCATAATCATATGCATAAAAGATATTTTTTATATTAAAAGAGTGATTTTCATCATAAATGATTTTATGCATAAATAGGATGCATAAGAAAAATTCTTTTATTTTAAAAGTGTAATTCCTACTAAATTGGATTTATGCATGGAAAGATGCATAAAGAAATCTATTTTTAGTTCAAAAGAGTTATTTTCGTCAATTTTGATTTTATGCATAGGAAGATGCATTAAAGATTTGATTTTCTATTCAAAAGTGTCATTCTCATTTAAAATGAATTTATGCATAGAAAGATGCATAAAAGATTGATTTTTATTTTGAAAGTATTAGTCTCCTTAAAATGGAGTTTATGCATAAATAAATGCGTAAAGAAATCTTATATCAAAAATAAGAATTCTCTTGTATTCTATAAATAGATATGAGGATGTGAAACGAATCAATTAGATGAAAATGAACGAGGAATAGATGTAGTAGATGTGGAATGTGGATATGGATGTATGGATGAGAATGTGAATGTGAATGTGGATGTGTGAATGTGGATATGGATGTAGATATGGAATGTGGATGTGGATGTATGTAAATGTGAATAAGGATGTGGAATGTGGATATGGATGTCTGTATGTGAATGTGGATGTATGTGAATGTGAATGTGGATGTGTGAATGGGGATATGGATGTAGATAAGGAATGTGAATGTGGATGTATGTGAATATGAATGTGGATGTGTGAATGTGGATATGGATGTAGATATGGAATGTGGATGTAGATGTATGTAAATGTGAATAAGGATGTGGAATGTGGATATGGATGTTTGTATGTGAATGTGAATGTGAATGTGGATGTATGTGAATGTGAATATGGATGTGTGAATGGGGATATGGATGTAGATAAGGAATGTGAATGTGGATGTATGTGAATATGAATGTGGATGTGTGAATGGGGATATGGATGTAGATATAGAATGTGGATGTGGATGTATGTGAATGTGAATGAGGATGTGGAATGTGGATATGGATGTATGGATGTGAAAGTGAATGTGGTTGTATGAATGTAGATGTGGATGTGGATGTATGAATGTGGATTTGGATTTGGATGTGGATGTGAAAATGGATGTATAAATGTAGATGTGAATGTGGATGTATGAATGTGGATGTGTGTATGGAATAATGAATGCAAATATGAATGTGAATGGATGAGCCAATGGATGAGATGAGATGTCATGTGAATCATCAGAATGTGAATGAATAATATAAGATCTGAACGAATGAGATATAATGAGAAATGGATGTGATGAGACGTAATGTAAATTAAGAAAGATAGGAATGGATGTTATGTGAAGTGAATGAATCCGATGTGATGGGATGGAAAATGATGTATCTGGTCAAGAATGGATACACATATGATTTGGAATTGGATTAAGTAATATGGATTGATATGGAATAATGTGGAATGACGAGAGTTCAATATAGAAACTGTATTTGTAAACTATTTGCAAATGACTGTTTTATGTCAAAGATGCTGGGGAAGCATTTTGATTGTCTTGAGTATGTGGTCGTAGAGACCTACCTGATAAAGTTGCAATAGCTAACGGAGAGTCAATGGAGGACGTCTCGCGTAGCAAGGTCGGTTGAGGTCTTGACCAGCCTCGGTTCGATTTAAATGGTGAGCTTCCGGTACAGTGGATGAGGGACTAAGGAAGCGGCCTATGAGTGAAGCGCTAGGTGACCTACGAAGGATCCTAGAGGGTGCTGACCATACGATGATCGGGCTCTAGGTCGCCGAAGATACCCACACGTGCATCGTGGAAGATATTGGAATAAGAAGTAAGAGTTGTTTTCTGAAACCGGGCATGGATCTGGTTGATTGACCTTGCAGGTCCTCAATGGATGAGTCCATGGCTTTTTTATATGGATCTGTTGGTTGATCTTGCTGATCTTCCACGGAGATTCCATTTTGTTATGTGAATATATTGCCGGTTACTATGGGCTAGGAACTATCGAAAAGGCCCCTGAGTGAACAGGTGGTGAGCGTTCTGGTTGCCAATGATGCCATAAGTACACCGATAAATGAATGATTAGAAATATGGATTCAACCAGAGATTTTGAGGATAGTGATCAATGACATAATGGTTTCATTATTAAAGGATTGTTTTAAAGTTAGCTGATGCTGAGAAAAAGGCAATTTCATATTGGGTGCGTAAGTGGTGTGAATAATTTTATGTTCCGGCTAGGGGGCCTGGGAACTCTTTTCCTTGGTACCCAGGACAAAACCTAACCAAATTCCTAATTGGATCCCATTACTATAGTGGTTGGGCGGTTGGCTAACCCATGGGACTGGATGGGGTTAGGCTAGACTAATGGATCCGTAAATCGAGACTCAATTTCTGTTTAGTTCGATAGATGAAGTAAATCCCGAACAAAAATTGTTCTATGGAAAAAGGATCAACGGACGTGCCTCTCGATGAGGAAAAAAGCATTGGTCTCTATGATCCAAGTGCAATCTGTCCCTTGAATCTGACTATGGAACTTACGAGTTCGGTCAGATCAGTTCAATTAAGTAAGGCTTTTGACTACGTTAGGGAAAGGCTATCCTGGTGGAATCGCCCGTGCTTTCCGGGCAAAGAGAAGTTTTTCCAAGTTCGGTTTGGAAGAATCGAGGAATTAGTCACCTGTCCGGATATCCGTGTTTACTAATTATGCATAATCATAAAAATAAATTTCTTCATGATTACAATGAGAATCATTCAATTAATCTAGGATGATAATTCCTAGAATATGGTAGGAAGTCCTCTTTTCATATTATGAATGAAAATGTTTTATGTGTTTATTTTACAAAAATTTTGCCATAGCTCCGTTGCTATTACTGATAATTCTCAACTTAATTGAGAGAATGCAGTTTAATATGATTAGTATGATTAGAATGACCACTAATTGGATCATTATCCAATTATGGATTGATTCATAATTTCTCTATGAAATAAATATCATAAAAGCATTAAAAAGCCATTATTTTGGCCTCTAATTAAACAAGCATAAAAATTACTTTTGGATTAGAGAAATGCTTCATGTGAGAAGCTTCATTTGGATTATGAATAGGTCATAGGAATGGCCTTTCTTTGGGGGGGAGAGAGAGAAATGCTTAAAAAACCATTAAAATTAAGCATAAATAGAAATTTATGTGTTTCTTTATTACAATACATTAAAACGTTTCAATAATATTCAAAAGCCATTCAAATTGAAGCTTCTCAAGCTTGAGAGGGGTTGAGAAGAAAGAAACATTTAGAAATTATAGAAAAAAAAGACCATAATCCACTCTTTACCTCCTAAAATGCTTGATTCTTTAGTTCACTGTAGAGGCCCCCAACCAATCAATTGGTTTGGTATGTCGTAGGAGTCACCAAGGAAGATTGAAGAGAGAGAGAAGGTCCAATCTCTTCAATTTTGTAGAGGTTTTTTAGAGGATAATAGAAATTAAGCTTAGTTTAGAGTAATACCGGCATAGTTTAGTTCACAAATAATAATACAAAGGAATGAGGGTTTATTTATAGGAGAGGGAGGCCACTAACTGAGTCCAACTAAGTTCTAGAATTTTCCAGCTTCAGTTTGGCTGAATTTGGACAAGTTTTGGACCAGTTTGGCTTCCTTTTTTATTTGGTTTGATTTAGGAGAGACGAGAGATAAAAATATCCTATTATTTTTGAGTTTTAAACTCATCTAAGCATGTGAAATAGGCGCCTCCTTAAAAGTCTCCCTTTTCCTTACACATGTGTCAAAAATGCATGATTACTCCAAAATATCTCATTTTTTATTAATACACCATAATTTTTAACTAATAAACCTAGTACTTGGTCAACTCTTCATCTTATGTGGGCATTTACTCTTTTTGGGTATTTTCTTTTGTTCTTTGGATTTATCTTGTCCCAACACTTGGATTAATCTTATTGGTCCATAGGAACCTTAATTGGAATCAAAAAATTTTCAAAAATCTGGACCCTTAGGCTAAGGTCTTCTGAATCAATTTCAATTAATTCCAATTGCACCTTGGAAAATCTATTTTGATTTTTTGTTTCAGGGAAACATTTTTTTGATATTTAAAGAATTTATTTATCCAAAAATATCCCAATTTTGATTTACCACTCTCTAGAATTTTTTATCTCACTAGGCAAAACAAGGAAAAATGATATTTTCTTGTATTTAGAATCATAGAATGATTACAAGGGATTGAAGTAGAGGCTTATTTGATATTCAAGGCTGAGGAGGAATCTTACATCCTCTCCCACTTGAAAAACGCGAGATGTCCTCATCTCGCAAAGTGAGGGTAATCCTTTGCCAACCCTTCTTCTTTCTCTCTCCCAGGTGGCGTCTTCTAGAGGGAAGAACTTCCACTTTACTAAGAATTCTCTGAGGACTCTGCTCCTGAGAATCTTCTCCCGAATGTCAAGGATTTCCCTCAGGTTGGAGTATCATCTAGCCTTGAGTTGGAGAGATCAATTGCTCATCAAGCACGTGATTCGGGCTAGATACATACTTCTTAAGCAAACTGACATGGAATACATCATGTACCTTGAGATGGGGAGGCAAAAGAAGTTTGTAGGCTAGATCGCCCACTTTCTTTATGAGACAGCATACGGCCCACAGTATCTGGGAGAGAGAGCTTCTTGTACTTCCCTAAGGATAAGGTGATAAAAAACGGAAGCAATAGACAGCACACACAAGGGAAGCAAACCCTAATCCATATCCATCAACCATAAAGAAGGAGAGAAGCCATAGTCTCCATCTCTCTCACACACACAAAGGAGAACACAACATAGTGTTATGTCCACACTAGAAAGTAAACCTAATGTAATGTCCACACCACACATGACCAGCTGGACGCGGTCATAAACACACCACACGATATCTATCTACCATACTGTCACTCTGTCAGCACCCATGTGCTATCCTCCAGCTGTATACGAGCTTGACATTTCAACACTCCCCCTTAAGCTCGACATGTCCATCTCTAGGACTCCCAATCTAGTACGGAAATACTCGAACTTATCCTTACCAAGTGCTTTGGTAAAGATATCTGCAACCTGCTCATCTGTCTGCACATATGTCAAATCAACATGCCCATCTAGCACCTTCTCCCTGATGAAGTGATAGTGGACCTCAATATGTTTGGTCCTGGCATGATAAACTGGGTTGCTAGCAAGCTGAATACTACTCATGTTGTCACAATGAATGACAACTCTCATATCACTCTGTATCCTGACATCATCTAGCAACTTCTTCAACCACATAGCCTCACATGCAGCTATGGCTGCTCCACGATACTCTGCCTCTGTGGTAGATAAAGCAACTGTAGGTTGCTTTTTACTGCTCCAACTCACAGCTCCACTACCAAGGCTGAAAACATAGCCACTGGTAGATCTCCTGTCATATGCACTACCGGCCCAATCTGCATCTGTATATCCATAGACATGCATGTCTTTTCCTGCCTCATAGAAAAGACCATAATGCGCGGTAGTTTTGACATATCTCAGAATCCGTCTCACAGCATCCAAGTGAGGTTTACGAGGACTCTGCATAAACTGACTCACCAAACCAACTGCATAACTGAGATCTGGCCTCGTAATGGTCATGTAGATAAGGCTACCAACCATTTGCCTGTACATGGTGATATCATCAAGCTCATCACCCAAATCAGCCCTAAGCTTCATGTTTTGCTCTAATGGTGTCAACATTGGTTTGCATGCTGTCATACCATACTTTGCCAGCATGTCAAGTGCATATTGCCTTTGCACCAACCATATACCCTTGCCTGTTCTAATCACCTCAATGCCAAGAAAGAACCTTAAATCACCAAGGTCTTTCATATCAAACTCTTTGCATAAAGAGGCCTTAACCTCATCAATGCCTTTCCCACAATCACCTGTGATAATCAGATCATCAACATAAATGACTATCATCACGATACCATTATGTGTCTTCTTCACATAAAGTGAAGAGTCTGCATTTCCAACCACAAATCCAATACTGACAAGATATCTGCTGATCTTGTCACTCCAAGCACGAGGTGCTTGCTTCAAACCATAGAGTGCTTTCTTTAACCTGCAAACGAAAGTAGGATATTTTGGATGCACATATCCTTCTGGCTGTTCCATGTACACCTCTTCTTGTAGTTCACCATTCAAGAAAGCATTTTTGACATCCATTTGATGTAAAGCCCAACCTTTTTGTGCTGCTAGTGCAATGATAGACCTCACTGTAGCCATCTTAGCCACTGGGCTGAAAGTTTCATCATAATCAAGACCATAAGTTTGTGCATACCCTTTAGCGACCAGCCTTGCCTTATGTCTCTCTAGGCTGCCATCTGACTTGCACTTTACCTTATACACCCATTTGCAACCAATTGCATTCTTTCCTTGAGGTAACTCAGCCAATTCCCATGTATCATTTTTGTCCAAAGCATCCATCTCTTCATCCATGGCTTTCTGCCATACATGCTCTCCAACAGCCTCTGTATAGCATGTAGGTTCCACATGCTTTACCATAGATGTCATGTATGCATAGTGCATAGTAAAATCTCTATATGTCAGTCTTTCCACTGGATATCTGACTCTCTGGGACCTCCGCAATGCATGCGGGTCACTCTGTACACCTGTAACACGAGCATGTGGTGGCACATATCTGTCCTGCCTAGCACCAGGTGTGCGTACAACAGGTATTCCGAGCTCCTCATCCAAACTTTCTGAACTAGAGGACTCATAGCCTGTGATCCCAATTCCTTCAACTTTCTTCTTGCCTTTATCCATAGCACTACTCCCAGTGCTCGCACTCTCATGCCTCAATCGTCCTGACCATGGACGTACACTGCTACTACTCTCAGCTTCTGCTGCTGGCCCAGACATAGTAGTAGAGCTAGAACTTGCTTGTGATGGCAAGTTCACAGGCACATTAGCCTCAAGTGTGTCAATGACTCCCTCATCTCTTGCTTTGTACCAACTAGCAAGCTCATCAAACACCACATCACGTGAGATGACTACTTGTCTAGTTTGAGGGTTATAGCATTTGTAGGCCTTTCGATCCTGTGCATATCCAACAAATACACATTTCTCTGCCTTAGGATCCAATTTCCGTCTTCTTTCATCAGGCACATGAACATAAGCTACACATCCAAAGACTTTCAGATGTCCAATATCTGGCCTGTAACCTGTAAGCCGCATCTCTGGCGTGCTTCCATGAATGGCTGCTGTAGGTGATTTGTTCAGGATATACACTGCAGTAGCACATGCTTCTGCCCAATAGTAATCTGGCATGCTCTTTTCATTGAGCATTGCCCTTGCCACTTCACATATGACACGATTCTTTCTCTCAGCCACACCATTCTGCTGAGGTGTATACCTGCATGTCAACTGTCTTCTTATCCCATGCTTCCGCAAGAAATGCTCAAATGCTTTTGAGGTGTATTCACCACCTCCATCTGTTCTCAGACACTTAATCCAACAGCCATATTGTTTTTCTACAAGAGCTTTGAAATCCATGAATTTTTCCAGCACTTCACTCTTCTCTCTAAAAAAATATATCCATGTCATCCTGCTGAAGTCATCTATAAATGTCACATAGTATAGACTTCCTTTGATAGATGGGTTTTGTGCTGGGCCCCATACATCACTGTGCACTATCTCAAGTGGTCTATTACTCATGTTTCCTTCTCTAGGAAACCTCAACCTTGCCTGCTTTCCAAACTGACAGGCTTCACAAACATGCATATGTCCATCATATTTAAATCGAGGCAATCCACTGACAATGCCTCTTGTTTGCATGTTCTTTAATCTCTGTATATTGACATGTCCAATCCTCTTGTGCCACATGTCAATGTCCTGCACAATCCCATTGCTCTTTGAAAACATGGCTGAGCTCAATTCTGGTATGCCTGCATCCAATTTGAACAACCTTCCTTCCTTCTTGCCCTTGGCAACCAATCTACAGCCATGCTTAAAATCTTCCACAAAACAGCCTTTCTCATTGAATCTGACTTGTAGTCCCTGCTCAACCATTTGTCCTACTGATGCCAAACTCTTTGTGATGGATGGTACATATAACACTTCCGACATATTCTTCACATTTCCATCATGCATCCTCAAAGGCACACTGCCAACATGTGTTATAAGATGCTGAGTATCATCTCCTGTGACCACATAACCATTTGTATCCAATGGTTGCATCTTCTCAAACCACTCACCATGACATGTCATGTGGTTTGAGGCACCTGAATCCATATACCATGACTCATCTCCAGCATTCTGAGAATCCATTGTCCCCATAACATGCTTCATTGCAAAAAGATGATTCGAACTCCCATCATTGTTACTGGTAGATGCATAATTTCCATGTTGTGGTCTTCCATTCCTCACATCATTCTGCTTTTTGTAACAATCTTTTGCCAAATGTCCAAGTTTGCCACAATAGTAACATTCAATCCCATTCAAATTTTGTTGAGGACCTTGCCATCGTCCTCTACCACGAGCACCTGCTCCAAATCTCCCCCTATGGGATTGAAATCCACGACCTCCACGTGATCCAAATGATGACTGTGAATTCTGAAAATTCTGATTTGATTGTGGTTGAGTAGACCTGTCATTCCAACCACGTCCTCCACGGCCTCGAGGGGTAAATCTCCCCCTGCCTCGAAAGCCTCTAGATGAGTAAAAAGCCTGATTTCTTGCATGTTCATCATTGCTTGACGAGGATGCACCACCTGTAACACTCATACCACCAAGGCCAAGCTTCAATTCTTCCACAATGAGCAATGACACAAGCTCATTAAAGTCTGGCATTCCTCCCAATCTTACTGAGATGGAAGTGTCAAAAGATTTGTACTCTTTGCCTAAACCACGCAATGTGAGGGCAACCAAATCATCACATCCATCGGGGCATGGATTGATGACAAGGAATCAGCATAACCCTTGATTTCCTGAACATACTCATGTATACTCCTATTCCTTCGTGTGACACTGTGAATCTGTTGCTTTAGTTGTATCTTCCTTGCACCAGTGTCTGTCTCATACATTCGGCACAATATACCCCATGCTTCTTTCGGTGTATCTGCATCTTGGATGTGAATAAGCAAGGCATCTGTTACACATATGGAAAAATAATGCAACACCTTCGAAGACCGCTCTACCCATTGCTTGTGAGCCAGTAACTGAGCATTATTTGGTTGAGGAGGTAGATATGGCTCCGGGTCTTCCTCCGAGACGAGACTCCACAACCCTTTGCCTTTCAAAAAACTCTTCATTCGAAACTTCCATACTTGAAAGTTAGTGCGGTCAAGCTTCTCTCCAACAATCTGTATCGGACCATCTCCCATTGTTGCAAAAAAATAGAGTAGATGTACCCTTTCGATTACAATGTACGAAGTACCTGTAATGCTCCAAATCTCTCCAAATCACATCAAATGCTTGCAAATTGTGTGCATTAACATCCCACAATGATTCACCAACAATGTACACTCGATCAAAGTTGAAATCAAATGAAACTCCTTCACAAAAAATTTTCTGGTTTTTTTCTCGCCAGTAAATTCTCGCCAGTAACCAGTCAAGATTATGCTCTAAATCCTTCAAATCTTGTCCAAATTCAATGATTCAACTTGCATTAGCTTCCCAACACATTGCTCCAACATATCCTAGAAGGGTTTGATCCAATTCTTCAAGGGGAATGAGAACCACCAATTTTTGTAACCTCTGGTTTGAATTTTTCTGCATCTGTCAGGTACCACCTCTCACTAAAATTGCTCTATCTCCTTCAAATCTTCTCCAAATCCAAAACTTTTTGATTCAAAAGTTTAGCAACTCATAGGACTCTACTTGTACCAGAGGAATTAGGCCAATTTGATATAGACAAAGATTAATGCCTTGATTAAAAATGCTCTGTTTCTGGACAGAATTTCTGCAAACCTGCACACCTCTGATAAATCACTTCAATGAGCTCCAAATACATGAAATGAGCTGCAACCAAGCATCACAAGGCCTTAGCAATGTCTTTGCTAAACTCTCCAAGCTTTAAAGCATTCAATTTGGTGTCCAAATGAGTGAATTAGACCAAATTCATTGCAAACTTTTCAAGAAACTCTTCCAAAAAGCGCCGCCTTCTCTTGGAGCTCTAGGAGAGAGGGGTAATCACTAATGAGTGGATAGGTCTCTTAGCAATGACCTAATCTATCATGGGTATGAAGGGTTTGACTCAATTTTGAGTAGAATTGCCACAATTGATCCTCCACCGGGTATATGTTCTCTGTTTTTGTAGAGTCCAAAAAACCAGAATTTTTTTCTTCACAAATTGCCTGTAATGCATCAATTTTCATGCAATGGTTTGCTCCAGTGTTGCTAATACATGTGCCCTTTCACAATACATGAGAACCTCTGTGTTTCCTTTGTATTTGCACCAATACTTTTGACAAAATACATTCCTTCACAAGCTTTCCATGAAAGCTTCAAAACCAGAAATTTTCTGCTTGCTTTATGCACTTCAATCTTCACTGAACTTGCTCTTTGATACCTGCAATCCGCAGAGGGGGTCTTGCTACACTCACCAATGGTCCTTAGCTCTCAGATCTGATGCCGGTGTGTGCTCCACAGCTTTCTTTTGCTCCACAGCTTCAATGGCTTCCTTCACAGCTTTTCCTTCTTCTTCCCACTTCTCTCACTCACTCTCACAACTCAGCTAATGAGCTCTTGGCTCTGATCCCATGATAAAAAACGGAAGCAATAGACAGCACACACAAGGGAAGCAAACCCTAATCCATATCCATCAACCATAAAGAAGGAGAGAAGCCATAGTCTCCATCTCTCTCACACACACAAAGGAGAACACAACATAGTGTTATGTCCACACTAGAAAGTAAACCTAATGTAATGTCCACACCACACATGACCAGCTGGACGCGGTCATAAACACACCACACGATATCTATCTACCATACTGTCACTCTGTCAGCACCCATGTGCTATCCTCCAGCTGTATACGAGCTTGACATTTCAACATAAGGAACTTCTTTTTGGTCGTACTTGAATGAAGACCATATCTGATTCTTCAAACTCTCTCTCAGATCTCTTTTTATCTGCATACTGCTTTTGCCTGTCTTGGGCTGCCTTTATATCTTTTACGGATTGATTGCATCTGCTGGTCCATGTCATCAAGCATTTGTCTGGACATTTCAAATTATCAGTGGGTCAGACCAAGTCAACGGTGTAAGGCAATCTTGTCCATACAAAGCTTTGAAAGGACTCATCCCAATGCTCTGATGATAAGAAGCATTGTAAGCAAATTTGACCAGATGCAAATGACTTAACCACTTCTTGGGTTCCCTGCTATACAGCATGACGGAAGGATATCTTCAATTACTTGATTCACCCTTTCCTTCTGGCCATCTGTTTTGGGGTGGTAGGTTGTGCTGAGATCCAAGAAAGTTCCTACTGCTTCAAAGAATGCAGTCCAAAATTTCGATGTGAATTTGGGATCTCCGTCACTTACTATCCTCCTAGGTAAACCATGCAATTTGAAGATCTCCTTAAGGAAAACTCTGGCAACATCCACTGCAGAGTATGTTTCTTTCACTGGAATCACATGGGCAGCTTTGGTTAGCCTGTCAACTACCACAAAAATGGAGTTGTAACCTGATTGCACTGAAGGTAATCCAGTGACAAAGTCCATACTGATGCATTCCCACTTCATCTGTGGAATGTCTAGAGGCTGCAGTTTCCCTGGCATCTTGACTCTCTCTGCCTTGACTCTTTGGCACATTAAGCATTTCCTTACATGATCAAGTACATCCTTTTTGAGTCCTGGCCAGAAGAAGCTTTTCTTCACACACATATAGGTTTTTATAAACCCTAGATGTCTATCAGGCTATCATGGGCTTCTCTCAGAATTCTTCCCTTTATCTTCGCATCATTGGGGATACATAGCCGTTTATTATAATACATGCATCCTTCATCTAGTTTGTATCCGAGAACTCGACTCATTTCTTGAGGAGTCTTGCTTTCCTACATCAGAAGGGTAGCAATAGGGGCAAAGAATTTGTCCTGCATGATTTTCTCCTTTGCTTCATTGATCAATGGATTTGACACCACTGTAATTGCAAGCAAGGAGGCTTTTCTGCTGAGCGCATCTGCAACCACATTTTCTTTCCCCGGTCGATACTTTATTTCAAAATCAAATTCCTGCAGGGTCTACATCCATCTCCTTTGACGCATGTTGAGATCCCTTTGGGTGAAGATCCACTTCAGACTTTGATGATCTGTTACATCAAGGTGAATCTTTGTCCCAAAAGATAATGTCTGCACAACTTCTGAGCATACACTACTGAGAGTAACTCCAAGTCATGGACGACATAATTCCTCTCATGTGTTCTGAGTTTTATGGATTCATAGGCCACTGCATGACCTTCCTGCATTAGAGCACCGCCTAAGGCAAATCCACTGGCATCAGTAAAACTACCTCAAAGGGTTTGGTAAAATATGGCAATTTAAGGACAGGGTTGGTTACTAAGGCTGTCTTCAGCTTGTCGAAGGCACTCTGACACATTGCAGTCCACTGAAAAAGTGTACTTTTCTTGAGAAGGTTAGTTAAAGGGGATGCAATTTGAGCATACCTAGGTATAAAGATCCTATACAATCGGGTTAATCCTAGGAATCCTCTGACTTCCTTTACTGACTTGGGTTCTGGCCATTCAAGTACTGCTTGGATCTTTGCGGGGTCAGGAGAAATCTTATCCTTTGACACTATGAATCTCAAGTATTCCACCTGGTCGACAGAGAAGGAACACTTGCTCTTCTTTGCAAAGAGTTGGTGTTTCCTTAGGATTTCCAGGACTTTGCGCACATGATCTTCATGGTCTGCAGCATTCTTCGAGTATACTAAGATATCATCAAAGAAGACAAGAACAAAATCATCCAAGTATTCTCTAAGAATATCTTGCATAAGATGATTGAATGTCGCCGGGACATAAGTTAATCCAAACGGCATGATTGTGAACTCATAATGCCCATAGCGAGTATTGAATGCTGTCTTTGGGATGTCTTGCTCCTTGATTCTGATCTGGTAGTACCCGGATTTGAGATCTATCTTTGTAAACGTTTGGGTACCACAATCCAGAAGTTCATCAATCCTAGGAATAGGATACTTATTCTTAATTGTTAATTGATTCAGTCCTCTGTAGTCAATACAGAGTCTTAACGTTCCATCTTTCTTCTTTTGAAAGAGAGTGGGTGCACCCCAAGGTGGGACACTGGGTTTGACAAATCCCTACTCTAAAAGTTGTCTTAACTGCTCCTTAAGTTCTATGGCTTCAGGGACTGGCATTTTGTATGCACACTGGGCTACCGGCGGCGGCTGAGCTCCGAGGGTTAATTCCATCTCATGATCTACTTCACGAGATGGAGGCATCTCAGTCAGCTCTTCAGGAAATACATCTCCATACTCACTTAACCACTCTGGTTCTTTAGCCTTGCATTTTATGTCTACCGGATTCATTTTAACGACATACACAGCTTGCCTTTTTCTACATTTGGAAGCCTTGACTAATTGTAGCACTGGGGATCCGAAAATTCCAATTCCTTGAACTTTATTCCCATGAAGGTCTAGGAAAGAGATGATTCCTATGTGACAATGAATGTCAGCTTGATTCTTTTGGATCCAATCCATTCCAAGGATTCCGTCATATATTCCCAGGGGTAGGACTTTGAACTAGCACTCGGTTACGTTCCCATCTAAGCTAAGCTGAATAAGGTCAGTCTCAAGGTGAGTGAAAAGAATCTTCCCACCACTGGCTAATTCCACTTGCATATGTTTCCCTGATTTTTGATTTAGGACTAATTTACGCAGACATCCTGGGGAAATAAAAGAATGAATACTGTGTGAATCAATCAAAAGCTTGAATTTCTTACCCTGGTACTCTGCTGGAGTCTGGAGGACCGAGAATTGACGGTTATTCCCCTGATGCTCAATTGCTGCATAGATATGTCCTTTCTCTTCCTCTACTTCCTCAGCTATGGCGACTGCTCTGGCTGCTGCAGTCTGAGGTGGAACTCTCTCTCTTTGGTTAATCCAATTTTGGGAGGGAGTTCGGAGATTGCTTTGCATGGAGGTTGCAGGAGGCTGAGCTGGCACTCTTTTGGGGTTACCCTGATTTTGGCGCTGGGGACCCTGATTGGACTGATATATGAAGGAGTCTGTCTTGGAACTCTGGGACCCTGACTTCCTTGGCCCACAGAAGGAGATGGTAATCCTTGAGCTGGTGCCCAAGTCCTTGACATCCAAAGCATCTGTTCTCGCTTCGAAGGTCTTCCCTTTGCATTCTGGAGAGAGCCAGAGTTCCTGAGAATGTACTTCGGGGAGAAAGGTCTTCCTTCATTTCTGAAGCTTCCTCTCTCCACATTCTGGTTAGGACCTTGGTGTCTCTTTGGAGGCAGAAAGTTGGAAGAACTTCTCGGTGTTTGAAATCTCTTGAAGGATGAGGGAGCTGGCTTTGGCGGGACTTTTACGATGAAGGCTTTGGCAAAGTCCTTCGCCATTCTGATAGCTTTACCCATGGACACTGGCTTGGCATTTTTGATCAGTGTATCCAAGGGTTCGTTCATTCCCCAAATGAACCTGGCCATGAGTTGCTCTTCATCTAGAGGTGGCGAATATTTGAGTAGAAGAGCAAAGGCCTAGTGATATTCCTCGATGGTTTTGCTCCCCTACTTTAGCTCTAAGAATTCGTTCATTTTGGTTTCCAAAAATCCAGGGGGACAAAATATCTTTCTCAAATAGGTTTTAAGATTGGTCCAGGATTGAGTGTTTCTGTCCAGACGATTGGTGTCACAATGGTTCCTCCATGCCACCCTGGTTGTTTCTACTATTTTCAGCTTGGCAAGAGCCATTTTGCTCCGCTCATTGTAGCTTGTGACGTCAAAATATTCTTCCATGGCTTCCACCCATTTCTCCACAGCCTCACCCAGGTTCTCCCCTTCTCCTTTGAAGGGTCCTGGCTGAGTCCTATGAAGAGCCTTGCGAACATCGGGGTCAAGCTCATCATCTTCAGAGAGAGGGTCTGGCTGACGGCCACGGTTTTCTCGTTTCATGATTCTGCCAAAAATTATATATTATTAATTTTTTTAATTTTGATATCGTCCACTATTTTCAGCTTGGCAAGAGCCATTTTGCTCCGCTCATTGTAGCTTGTGACGTCAAAATATTCTTCCATGGCTTCCACCCATTTCTCCACAGCCTCACCCAGGTTCTCCCCTTCTCCTTTGAAGGGTCTTGGCTAAGTCCTATGAAGAGCCTTGCGAACATCGGGGTCAAGCTCATCATCTTCAGAGAGAGGGTCTGGCTGACGGCCACGGTTTTCTCGTCTCATGATTCTGCCAAAAATTATATATTATTAATTTTTTTTAATTTTGATATCGTCTACAAGATCCTAAGACTTAAGAGGTTCGAAAAACTATTTCTTAAACAAGACAATGTTCTTATTGGAGATCTATGACATATGTCTGATAACAGATTTTTCTTTAACAGTTCGTCCATAAACAATCACTTATACAATAGGAAATTTTTCTCCAAAAAACATTTCTTTATTTATATAAAAGTTGCAATATGTACATAGAGCAACTCGGCTCCAGAATTCAAAATCTCCTCGGGAGACGCATAAGACGACGATACTGTGGGCCATAGCCATGCCCTGATACAAACGATACTGTGGACAAGGGAGATATTATCTTCTCCTTAGGAATGAAATAGCTAAGGAGTCTATAGACTTGGCATGAAAATTTAAAATTTCGAGGCATCGAATGATATAGAATGACACCACGCACCATTTTCAGCTTTAACAGAATCATTGCCAAAATGAGAGGTTCTGCCACAACATTGCACGCCGGTCTCGCAAGAGGCGTGGACATACTGCCCTGCAAACCACTTATGCTGTCATCTCTCCGTTGGGTCAAGAAAATATAAATCCTCGAAATGGCGTGTGAGTCTTGCTCGGCTTGTTCGAGTTGAAGTGGAAGAGATGAGATGCTCAAAGGCAAACGCAGTCATATCTTGAGACTGGGTGAGGTCGGGAATACCAGAACTTCCATCTATAAAAACAATTTCTTCGATTAAAAATTCTTCATTAAAGAAGCTTATGGAATGAAAATACATTATGAAAAATGCTTTTTTTGAGTTTTTATTATCAATTTCTGATAAGAATTTGTTTATCCTTATTAGCTTTCAACAACGCTCTGATACCAGCTGTGAGGTCCCCGCTCGCCCGCTCCGGGGCTCCTACCGCGGCGGCGGAAGCGGCGTTGGCCTCCCATGTGGGGCGGGGGTCCTGCACACTCGGGGCCTCGCCCGTGGATGTCCGGAACAAGAGGCTAGCCCGGGGGGCGGGACCGGGCCCGGAAGACTCCCCTCGCTCGAAAGAGACGGGCGATTCCGCCAGGAAGGTGAAAAATCTTTTAACTAGGAGATTACTCTAACGAGTCAAGTCTTGACTAAATTAAACTGATCTGACCAAGCCTGAAGTCACATGGTCAGATCAAGAAGAGACTTGCACTTGGTCCATGGAATCACCGCTTTTTTTCTCATTTCCGAGGCACAGCTGATGATCCCTTTCCACAGAACAAGGTCTTCTCAAGATTTAAACTGATTAACGTAACTAAACGTATCTAGTTGTTTCTCAGGAATCCTCCCATCCAGTCTAACCCCATCCGGCCCATGGGTTAGCCAACCACACGACCACTGAATTGGTAGGATCCCTTTATAAAGATTTGATTGGGTTTTTTTTGCCCGGGTACCGAGGAAAAGAGTTCCTAGGCCCCCTAGCCGGCGATTCATACAAAAGTCAAATAGGCACACCACATACACACCCAATATGAAATTGCCATTTATAACAGAAAGACAATCCTTGAATAAAATCATAATATTTTCGATCATCATTTTCCAAAATTCCAAGTCCATTGTATTACAAAAATGCATCATCTGAACTCTCCATTGAAGACCAACTCGCCAACCAACGAGATCCAGTATCAAATTTTTGTTCCCAAAACCTTTCCTTTTTTCCCATCAGATATCTTTCTCGACGTATGCCTGGGTGTCCTAGCGACCGCGAGCCCGTGCATCGCCTGGTCAGAACCCTCTAGGATCCTCCTTAGGTGTCCTAGCAGTTCACTCAGGGACCGCTTCATCGGCCCTCGCCCATCATACTAGAAGCGCACCATTTTAACCGTATCGAAGCTAGTCAAGACCTCAGCACGCTCTTGCCGCGGGTGACGTCCCTTGACAACTCCCCGCTAGCTATTCCAACGAACCTCCTTTAGAAAAACATAAGCCAAATGCTTCCTCCAGCATTTTGGCATAGTCCTTTGAATGAAAAACAGAGTTTTCAATGCAAGTGAGATTCCAGTTTGAGATTGGTTCCAAAGACCCTTTTTCCAATAATTCCCAGTTTCATAATGAGGATCCTTGATCTCTCATGAGGGTAATCTACTCGTCATTTTATCCATTTATCCAACTAGATTCTTGGTGAGATTGGTCAGGGAAAAACTAGATTAGTTCCGGTAGTCTATTCTTTGGATTTAGTAGCTGGAATTGGTCACGAAGTTTTTGTCTGATTTAGTTCGAGAGAAGGACAATTAGGTTTACTGTCCAACCTTACGTAGTCTAACTAAATTCATTCAATTTAGTTCTACTAGGATTACTTTCAACTAAACATCTAGTTTTTGGGTAAATATCTATTTAGTGATTTTTCCAATTCAATTATCCAAGATTTTCTTTTTCCCACATAAATTCCCAACCTTAATTCATTAGGTAGAATTATGATGGAAATTCATCTTTTGACATTAGAATTTAATTCAAATCCATCTTTTCTCAATTATCATGGAAACTCATCTTTTAACTAAAATATCAATACCTATTTTTTTGAATAAAATTGAAATCCTTCTTTTTCTCATTTCAATGAGTGTAATCCAATTATCATGGGAATTCCTCTTTTCCCTAAATTAAATCTATTAAAATTCTTCTTAAAAATTACATAAAAATAACCAATAATTCTTTTAAGCTAAAAATTCTACTTTTCTCATCTAAACATTTGAATTCCAATATAGTAGGAATTCCTCTTTTATCGTTTAAACTTATCTATGCAAAAAGATAAATTTAATTAAAATTTTCTCTTAAAATTTAAATAAAAATCTCCATTAATTACTTTACACTAGGAATTACACTTTCTTCATTTAATTAATTGGATTCCAATATGGTGGGAATTCCTCTTTCATCATAAAAATTTATCTCTACAAAAAGATAAATTTAACTAAAATCTTTAATAAATTATCCATTATTTTAGCATTCCAATTTTATTCTCTAAATCATTGGAATACATGGATTTCCAATGTCTTGGGGATTACTCTTTTAACATAAAAATAAATTACCAAAAATTTCTCTTATTCCTAATTTACTAATTATGCATAATCATAAAAATAAATTTCTTCATGATTACAATGAGAATCATTCAATTAATCTAGGATGATAATTCCTAGAATATGGTAGGAAGTCCTCTTTTCATATTATGAATGAAAATATTTTATGTGTTTATTTTACAAAAATTTTACCATAGCTCCGTTGCTATTACTGATAATTCTCAATTTAATTGAGAGAATGCAGTTTAATATGATTAGTATGATTAGAATGACCATTAATTGGATCATTATCCAATTATGGATTGAGTCATAATTTCTCTATGAAATAAATATCATAAAAGCATTAAAAAGCCATTATTTTGGCCTCCAATTAAACAAGCATAAAAATTACTTTGGGATTAGAGAAATGCTTCATGAGAAGCTTCATTTGGATTGAGAATAGGTCATAGGAATGACCTTTCTTTGGGGGAGAGAGAGAGAGAAACGCTTAAAAAACCATTATAATTAAGCATAAATAGAAATTTATGTGTTTCTTTATTACAATACATTAAAACGTTTCAATAATATTCAAAAGCCATTCAAATTAAAGCTTCTGAAGCTTGAGAGGGGTTGAGAAGAAAGAAACATTTAGAAATTATAGAAAAAAAGACCATAATCCACTCTTTACCTCCTAAAATGCTTGATTCTTTAGTTCACTGTAGAGGCCCCCAACCAATCAATTGGTTTGGTATGTCATAAGAGTCACCAAGGAAGATTGAAGAGAGAGAGAAGGTCCAATCTCTTCAATTTTGTAGAGATTTTTTAGAGGATAATAGAAATTAAGCTTAGTTTAGAGAAATACCGACATAGTTTAGTTCACAGATAATAATACAAAAAGGAATGAGGGTTTATTTATAGGAGAGGGAGGTCACGAACTGAGTCCAACTGAGTTCTAGAATTTTCCAGCTTCAGTTTGGCTGAATTTGGACAAGTTTTGGACCAGTTTGGCTCCCTTTTTTATTTGGTTTGATTTAGGAGAGAGGAGAGATAAAAATATCCTATTATTTTTGAGTTTTAAACTCATCTAACCATGTGAAATAGGCGCCTCCTTAAAAGTCTCCCTTTTCCTTACACATGTGTCAAAAATGCATGATTACTCCAAAATATCTCATTTTTTTATTAATACACCATAATTTTTAACTAATAAACCTAGTACTTGGTCAACTCTTCATCTTATGTGGGCATTTACTCTTTTTGAGTATTTTATTTTGTTCTTTGGATTTATCTTGTCCCAACACTTGGATTAATCTTATTGGTCCATAGAAACCTTAATTAGACCATAATCAAAAAAATTTCAAAAATCTGGACCCTTAGGCTAAGGTCTTTTGAATCAATTTAAAATAATTCCAATTGCACCTTGGAAAATCTATTTTGATTTTTTGTTTCAAGGAAACATTTTTTTGATATTTGAAGAATTTATTTATCCAAAAATATCCCAATTTTGATTTACCACTCTCTAGAATTTTTTTATCTCACTAGGCAAAACAAGGAAAAATGATATTTTCTTATATTCAGAATCATAGAATGATTACAAGGGATTGAAGTAGAGGCTTATTTGATATTCAGGACTGAGGAGGAATCTAACATCCTCTCCCACTTGAAAAACGCGAGATGTCCTCATCTCGCAAAGTGAGGGTAATCCTTCGCCAACTCTTCTTCTTTCTCCCAGGTGGCGTCTTCTAGAGGGAAGAACTTCCACTTTACTAAGAATTCTCTGAGGACTCTGCTCCTGAGAATCTTCTCCCGAACGTCAAGGATTTCCTCAGGTTGGAGTACCATCTGGCCTTGAGTTGGAGAGATCAATTGCTCATCAAGCACGTGATTCGGGCTAGATACATACTTCTTAAGCAAAGTGACATGGAATACATCATGTACCTTGAGATGGGGAGGCAGAAGAAGTTTGTAGGCTAGATCGCCCACTTTCTTTATGACAGCATACGGCCTTCTTTTTGGTCGTACTCGAATGAAGACCATATCTAATTCTTCAAACTCTCTCTCAGATCTCTTTTTATCTGCATACTACTTTTGCCTGTCTTGGGGCTGCCTTTATATCTTTACGGATTGATTGCATCTGCTGGTCCATGTCATCAAGCATTTGTCTGGACATTTCAACTATGATCAATGGGTCAGACCAAGTCAACGGTGTAAGGCAATCTTGTCCATACAAAGCTTTGAAAGGACTCATCCCAATGCTCTGATGATAAGAAGCATTGTAAGAAAATTCGACCAGATGCAAATGACTTAACCACTTCTTGGGTTCCTGCAGCATGACCGAAGGATATCTTCAATTACTTGATTCACCCTTTCCGTTTGGCCATCTGTTTCGGGGTGGTAGACTGTGCTGAGATCCAAGAAAGTTCCTACTGCTTCAAAGAATGCAGTCCAAAATTTCGATGTGAATTTGGGATCTCGGTCACTTACTATCCTCCTAGTAGGTAAACCATGCAATCTGAAGATCTCCTTAAGGAAAACTCTGGCAACATCCACTGCAGAGTATGTTTCTTTCACTGGAATCAGATGGGCAACTTTGGTTAGCCTGTCAACTACCACAAAAATGGAGTTGTAACCTTATTGCACTGAAGGTAATCCAGTGACAAAGTCCATACTGATGCATTCCCACTTCATCTGTGGAATGTCTAGAGGTTGTAGTTTCCCTGGCATCTTCACTCTCTCTGCCTTGACTCTTTGGCACATTAAGCATTTCCTTACATGATCAAGTACATCCTTTTTGAGTCCTGTCCAGAAGAAGCTTTTCTTCACACACATATAGGTTTTTATAAACCCTGGATGTCCAGCTATCAGGCTATCATGGGCTTCTCTCAGAATTCTTCCCTTTATCTCCGTATCATTGGGGATACATAGCCGTTTATTATAATACATGCATCCTTCATCTAATTTGTATCCAAGAACTCGACTCATTTCTTGAGGAGTCTTGCTTTCCTGCATCAGAAGGGTAGCAATAGGGGCAAAGAATTTATCCTGTATGATTTTCTCCTTTGCTTCATTGATCAATGGATTTAACACCACTGTAATTGCAAGCAAGGAGGCTTTTCTGCTGCTGAGCGCATCTGCAACCACATTTTCTTTCCCCGGCCGATACTTTATTTCAAAATCAAATTCCTGCAGGGTGTACATCCATCTCTTTTGACGCATGTTGAGATCCCTTTGGGTGAAGATCCACTTCAGACTTTGATGATCTGTCATCAAGGTGAATCTTTGTCCCAAAAGATAATGTCTGCACAACTTCAGAGCATACACTACTGAGAGTAACTCCAAGTCATGGACGCCATAATTCCTCTTATGTGTTCTGAGTTTTCTGGATTCATAGGTCACTGCATGACCTTCCTGCATTAGAGCACTGACTAAGGCAAATCCACTGGCATCAGTAAAACTACCTCAAAGGGTTTGGTAAAATCTGGCAATTTAAGGATAGGGTTGGTTACTAAGGCTGTCTTCAGCTTATCGAAGGCACTCTGACACATTGCAGTCCACTGAAAAAGTGTACTTTTCTTGAGAAGGTTAGTTAAAGGGAATGCAATTTGAGCATACCTAGGTATAAAGATCCTATACAATCGGGTTAACCCTAGGAATCCTCTAACTTCCTTTACTGACTTGGGTTCTGGCCATTCAACTACTGCTTGGATCTTTGCGGGGTCAGGAGAAATCCCATCCTTTGCACTATGAATCCCAAGTATTCCACCTGGTCGACAGCAGAGAAGGAACACTTGCTCTTCTTTGCAAAGAGTTGGTGTTTCCTTAGGATTTCCAAGAATTTGCACACATGATCTTCATGGTCTACAGCATTCTTCAAGTATACTAAGATATCATCAAAGAAGACAAGAACAAAATCATCCAAGTATTCTCTAAGAATATCTTGCATAAGACGATTGAATGTCACCGGGGCATTAGTTAATCCAAATGGCATGATTGTGAACTCAAAATGCCCATAGAGAGTATTGAATGTTATCTTTGGGATGTCTTACTCCTTGATTCTGATCTGGTAGTACTCGGATTTGAGATCTATCTTTGTAAACATTTGGGTACCACTTACCCAATCCAGAAGTTCATCAATCCTAGGAATAGGACACTTATTCTTAATTGTTAATTGATTCAGTCCTCTGTAGTCAATACAGAGTCTTAACGTTCCATCTTTCTTCTTTTGAAAGAGAACGGGCACACCCCAAGGTGAGACATTGGGTCTGACAAATCCCTGCTCTAAAAGTTGTCTTAACTGCTCCTTAAGTTCTATGGCTTCAAGGACTGGCATTTTGTATGCACACTGGGCTACCGACTGAGCTCCGAGGGTTAATTCGATCTCATGATCTACTTCACGAGATGGAGGCATCTCAGTCAGCTCTTCAGGAAATACATCTCCATACTCACTTAACCACTCTGGTTCTTTAGCCTTGCATTTTATGTCTACCGGATTCATTTTAACGACATACATAGCTTGCCTTTTTCTGCATTTGGAAGCCTTGACTAATTGCAGCACTGGAGATCTGAAAATTCCAATTCCTTGAACTTTTCCAAGTCCATTATATTACAAAAATGCATCATCTGAACTCTCCATTGAAGACCAGCTGGCCAACCAACGAGATCCAGTATCAAATTTTTGTTCCCAAAACCTTTCCTTTTTGTCCCATTAGATATCTTCCTCGACGTATGCCTGGGTGTCCTAGCAACCGCGAGCCCGTGCATTGCCTGGTCAGAACCCTCTAGGATCCTCCTTAGGTGTCCTAGCAGTTCACTCAAGGACCGCTTCATCGGCCCTCGCCCATCGTACTAGAAGTGCACCATTTTAACCATACCGAAGCTGGTCAACACCTCGGCAGGCTTTGCCGCGGCGGGCGACATCCCTTGACGACTCCCTGCCCGCCGCCGCCAGCTGTTCCAACGAACCTCATTTAGAAAAACATAAGCCAAATGCTTCCTCCAGCATTCTGGCATAAAACAGTCCTTTGAATGAAAAACAGAGTTTCCAATGCAAGTGAGATTCCAGTTTGAGATTGGTTCCAAAGACCCTTTTTCCAATAATTCCCAATTTCATAATGAGGATCCTTGATCTCTCATGAGGGTAATCTACCCATCATTTTATCCATTTATCCAACTAGATTCTTGGTGAGATTGGTCAGGGAAAAACTAGATTAGTTCCGGTAGTCTATTCTTTGGATTTAGTAGCTGGAATTGGTCACGAAGTTTTTGTCTGATTTAGTTCGAGAGAAGGACAATTAGGTTTACTGTCCGACCTTACGTAGTCTAACTAAATTCATTCAGTTTAGTTCTACTAGGATTACTCTCAACTAAACATCTAGTTTTTTGGGTAAATATCTATTTAGTGATTTTTCCAATTCAATTATCCAAGATTTTCTTTTTCCCACATAAATTCCCAACCTTAATTCATTAGGTAGAATTATGATGGAAATTCATCTTTTGACATTAGAATTTAATTCAAATCCATCTTTTCTCAATTATCATGGAAACTCATCTTTTAACTAAAATATCAATACTTATTTTTTTGAATAAAATTGAAATCCTTCTTTTTCTCATTTCAATGAGTGCAATCCAATTATCATGGGAATTCCTCTTTTTCCTAAATTAAATCTATTAAAATTCTTCTTAAAAATTACATAAAAATAACCATTAATTCCTTTAAGCTAAAAATTCCACTTTTCTCATCTAAACATTTGAATTCCAATATAGTAGGAATTCCTCTTTTATCGTTTAAACTTATCTATGCAAAAAGATAAATTTAATTAAATTTTTCTCTTAAAATTTAAATAAAAATTTCCATTAATTACTTTGCGCTAGGAATTACACTTTCTTCATTTAATTAATTGGATTCCAATATGGTGGGAATTCCTCTTTCATCATAAAAATTTATCTATACAAAAAGATAAATTTAACTAAAATCTTTCATAAATTATACAATATTTTAGCATTCCAATTTTATTCTCTAAATCATTGGAATACATGGATTTCCAATGTCTTGGGGATTACTCTTTTAACATAAAAATAAATTACCAAAAATTTCTCTTATTCCTAATTTACTAATTATGCATAATCATAAAAATAAATTTCTTCATGATTACAATGAGAATCATTCAATTAATCTAGGATGATAATTCCTAGAATATGGTAGGAAGTCCTCTTTTCATATTATGAATGAAAATGTTTTATGTGTTTATTTTACAAAAATTTTACCATAGCTCCACTGCTATTACTGATAATTCTCAATTTAATTGAGAGAATGAAGTTTAAGATGATTAGTATGATTAGAATGACCACTAATTGGATCATTATCCAATTATGGATTGAGTCATAATTTCTCTATGAAATAAATATCATAAAAGCATTAAAAAGCCATTATTTTGGCCTCCAATTAAACAAGCATAAAAATTACTTTGGGATTAGAGAAATGCTTCATGAGAAGCTTCATTTGGATTGAGAATAGGTCATAGGAATGACCTTTCTTTGGGGGGGAGAGAGAGAAATGCTTAAAAAACCATTAAAATTAAGCATAAATGTAAATTTATGTGTTTCTTTATTACAATACATTAAAACGTTTCAATAATATTCAAAAGCCATTCAAATTAAAGCTTCTCAAGCTTGAGAGGGGTTGAGAAGAAAGAAACATTTAGAAATTATACATAATCCACTCTTTACCTCCTAAAATTCTTGATTCTTTAGTCACTGTAGAGGCCCCCAACCAATCAATTGGTTTGGTATGTTGTAGGAGTCACCAAGGAAGATTGAAGAGAGAGAGAAGGTTCAATCTCTTCAATTTTGTAGAGGTTTTTTAGAGGATAATAGAAATTAAGCTTAGTTTAGAGTAATACCGACATAGTTTAGTTCACAGATAATAATACAAAGGAATGAGGGTTTATTTATAGGAGAGGGAGGCCACTAACTGAGTCCAACTGAGTTCTAGAATTTTTCAACTTCAGTTTGGCTGAATTTGGACAAGTTTTGGACCAGTTTGGCTCCCTTTTTTATTTGGTTTGATTTAGGAGAGAGGAGAGATAAAAATATCCTATTATTTTTGAGTTTTAAACTCATCTAAGCATGTGAAATAGGCGCCTCCTTAAAAGTCTCCCTGTTCCTTACACATGTGTCAAAAATGCATGATGGGGCCGTCTATGATTATTTCAGTTAGGTTTGTATGGCAGGGTGATTCCTGGGGTACTTATTACAGGTAGTCATGAGTTGGTGATGGTTTGTGCCTGTTTAATATTTGTGAGATTAATTTAATTATTAATTGAGCTTATATTTTTAGGTGATGAAGATTACGAGGATTGATGAATAATGTCGAGGAGAATGTTTCTTATGCGCATCATATTTATTTTTACAAGCGTAGCTTGTAACCTTAGTAGTTGATTTTTCCATTTTGATACATTGGAAAAAATACATTTATAATGTTGAATTTATTAAAGCCTAAAGGCTTTACCCTAGCCCCAATTTTTGGGACACTCTATTTTTGTTGTGGAAGAGTGTCGTGCTCTCTAAAAGCACACTTTGTATATTTTTGGGGGCTATGGTCTATTTTTGGTTAAAAGCTAATAAAAAAATACTCTTGTGTGGGGGAAGGCCACGCACAAGGGGGGGAAGATTGCACCCAGCATGTTTGTCCTGGAGCTAAGTATTATGTTTGCTATGCTTTTGTTTTTGTTCAATTTATTTGACTTTGTTGAAACCTGCAAAGCATGTGTTTTCATGGTTGAATTTATGTGTTGAATTTCTCGAGTGTTCCACAAGCTATCCTAGAGAACGATTCCATTTTCAGTAATGGCCCAATGTCATCATCGAAAAAAGCCCAAGCTTATATGTGATGCATGTGGCCAGGTAGGTCACCTTGAGAAGAATTATTGGTCAAAGGAAAAGCAAGACTCAAATCTAATCCTAACACATCTCCTGCGTGGAACTGAGTATATGCTACATTACAAACAACTACTCACTTCTATCATCACCACCTGGTTTACTTGATGATGTATAGTTGCCTTGCTACAACTTTTCACTTTTAGTATCATTCTACTTTTTATAGCAGTCCTTTGCTATGTGACGTGGTTTGCCCCCACAACAATAACAGTCTATGTTATTTGGACTCTAGTTTCTTTACCAACCACCTTGGTCTATTTGAATCTTATTGTTATTATTGATGCCCATGAGTTTTGTTTCCAAAATAGCCTCCACCCCGACCTCTAAATGATGATCTCCCTCTGTCTCTACCTGTATCTGAGTAGAAGGCCTGCTCATTTGAATTTCCATAGGATAAACCTCCCCTAATCAATTCATCTCTTCACGGATGAGAAGGGCAATCAATTCCTAAAAATCAAGAAATTTCTCTCGAACTCTAATGGAGGTTTGAAATTGGCTGTATTCTTTGCTAAGATCATTCAAGGTCATGAACACGGAATCATCATCATCTACTGGCAATCCAATAGAAACAAGGGCATATGCAAGCCCTTTAACCTTCACAGAGTAATCATTTATACTTAGCAGCTCCTACTTTAGCTGGCATCTTTTGAATTTAGGTGTTTGAGTTGTACATCTTTACCAAAGTTTCCCAAGCGTCCTTAGGAACTTGTACAGCATGTATATACACACTTATAGAATCTCTGACACACTCATAGAGACAATCAATACGACACCTTTCTGGCTTTTTCATGCCATGCTTTATATGCCTGCACTTGCTAAGGGGTCAAATTTTCTTCATCAATCTTTGGCCCCTTTTCATCACCTATGATAAACTCCCAATATCCTTTTCCCTTAAGGAAATTGGTCATCCTAAACTTCCATGTTTTGTAATTATTCTTGTCTATATTCTCACTCACAATCTATGATAGGCTATTAGACATCTTTACTTTTGTATCAACTTACCAAATAATGCTTGCAAAAAAGCTTCTGCACACTATAACCTTCTATAATAGTACTATAAACTTGTTATAATGCCACTATATGTGGACTAGTCACATACACATTCTACCAACACCTGTAACACTTGGATTCTTTTCACGTATTGTCTTGTAAAACCAAACTTCAAGAGCCAAAACGGCCCCAAAATGTGCCTGAATCTCACCAAAACGTGAAAAAACTCAATTAACTACATCAACTATACACAATATAGTCTTCTTCCTTCACCAAGGAGGATGGCTCAATTTGAGAATGACTTTCATGTCTGCCTATAGCTTTCATAGCTATACCAAAGGTGTTACTCCGAAATCAAAGAGAGAAAGAGATGGAAATACCCTTACTCATGCACTGCTACCTTGCTTGACTTTTCTTACCTCTTATTTGCCTCCTTAGCCCTCACATGAACTGGAGGTCTAATACCATAAAGAGAATTTAGGGTAGAGGGAGAGCTTGAGTTCCTTGCAAGCAAACACACACACACACACACACAAGAGAGAGCAAGACACAAGAGAGATGGATGGGTGAAAGCATGAAATGGTGGAATGATATAAGAGTTATATAGCTCAATTTCATAGTAAGGGTAAAGTCTTAAAACATAGAATTTTTTTTTGGGTTTGAATGCTACATAGCATAGAAAATGAAATATTAGAAATGTTCACTAGAAATTTGTTTGAACATATGTTTCAAATAAAATGAACTAAAAAGTAGTGGCCTCTTTATGTTATGATAACGCCCCACACGCCCCTCTCTTTAGTTTGTTTCAAGTACTGTACTCAAGCCCCACAAAATTCCATTCTACAATTATCTATAGCATTCATGCCATCGATTTCCTTCTACATTGGCGCACTAATCACATGCTATTGTAAGAGGTGACTAATGTGATCTCATGTGCTGAATTTTCTTGAAGGGATTTGCCCATGCGATCTTGCTTTTCTTTATGAAGAGATTGGAAGGGCATATAACTGAATTTCCCAAAACCCTTCCCTTATTTTGAAGGTTAGTTCTTTTTCACCCTTCTTATGAAGGTTTTGACTCCCTGGGAAGGGTATTGCAACCTTCAAATTCTAGCTTTGTTTGTATTATGTGTGTTTATACATAATGATTAGCTAGAGAGATCTTTAGGGTTTTAACAGTGGTATCAAAGCGGCCTCTAGTTAAATTTTGATGTTTTTTCTCCTCTTAATTTTTTCTTATTAGTCCATTTTTTAGCATTTTTTAGTAAATTTTAACATTTATTAAGCAAAAAATGTTATTTTTTAGTTTGTTTTGGTGTCTTACATGTTGGGAATGTAAATATGGTGGTCAGAATGCGGTCCTTTTCAACTTGGATGGATGTATCAACGTTGTGGGGAAATTTCGTGAGTGGAAATGCTATTTTTCTCTATTTTTATGGTTAAAATAAGCATTTAACGAATTGTTTACCAAAATACCATACATGCTATTGCAAGTATTTTTTGGTAGAAAGGATTCTCTACATTTCTACAATTTTTTAGGAATTTTTTCTAATTTTCAAGGATATTTTTTTAGATTTTTTATGGTAAATGGGAATTTTTAATGCATTTTTGCAGGTTTCTCGTGGGCATGTTAGCAAAATTTTACCGATTTTCTGCTGAAAATCAGTGGGGGCAGCATGTTGATGCATTCGGTTCTTTCCCGTGTGCATGGCATAATTTCTATCTCTCTCATCGAAATTTTCCTTCAATTTTCTCTTCCGCCACCTGGGAACACCTCTTATGTGGGTAGGTTTGATTAGTGAATAAAACATGATTAGTGGTTAAAAATTATTATTGGATAATCATGATTAATGTTTAATCTCTCTGTTTAACAGAGGAAGAGATGAAGTGATGAGAGATGTGGGGGAAGATGTTGATGGAGTGGAGAAGTCGAGAGAAAGAGAATGTTCTCTCCTTCTCCCTCATGCCGTGTGCACAGCCGGGGCGGGGGGGGTAGCCTGCACCCCCCCATGTTTTCTTTGAAGTTTTCTTTTTTAAGCTTTTGAATAAAGATTTGTTAAGTTTTTTTATTAAAGCTTCTTTAAAAAAGGAAAAAATAACTTCATTCTCATGATTTTGTTTAAAAACAAAAATTCATCTTGAGCCCTTTGGCCTTTGACGTCCAATTTTTTACCTTTCAAATTTTGGGAATTATTTGTCTTTTCATTTCCATGACCCTTGGCCATCCATATTCCGGGGTGACCGTTCGGGTTCCGAAATTTTTGACCGTTCGTATTCTCGTGTGTTCGGGGTACAGTTAAATTTTTGTGATATTTGAACACCACTTTATTGTTTATTCTCAACTCATCACACCTTGAGGTAATTTTTCTTATCTATGAGACCCCTGCCCTCTCTGCGCATCGAACTCTGGAGTGCTAGTGCAGCGGAAGTAGCAACCTCTTGTGCAGGGCGGCAGAGCTTCCCACTTGGGGTCTCAGCCATGAATGTCTGGGCAAGGGACTAGTCCGGCAGTTCTTCCAAAACCGAAACCGAAAAAACTTTCCTCGCCCAGAAAGCATAGGCGATTTCTCCAGAAAACTCTTCTAACGAAAATTTATCTAACAGGGTTAAGAGCCTTTACTATTCTTTGTATTCCGACCAAACCCGCAGGTCACATGGCCGAATCAAGGAGGGACTTGCACTTGGTTCATAGAGATCATCGCTTTTTTTCCCTCAAGTGAGGCACAGCCATTGATTCTTTCCCCCATAGAACAAGAATTACCCTGTGACTTACTTCAACTATCATAACTTGAACATAACTGAACTTTATTGTAGGAATCCACCGATCCAGCAATGGGTTAGCCAACCGCCCACCAACCACTGTATTGGTGGGATCCCTCTTTATAAAAATTTGGTTGTGTTTTGTCCCGGGTACCAAGGAAAAGAGTTCCCAGGCCCCCTAGCCGGCACTCATGCAAATATATTAAATAGACACACCACGCACCCAATATGAAATTGCCTTTTTCTCAGATTAAACTATTTTCAAGACAGAACTGCAATAAAACCACAGTGTTTCCATCATAATCCTCAATATTCCAATTCCATTGTTTTACAATCAAGTGTCATCCGGACTCTCCGTTGAAGACCAGCTAGTCAACGAACGAGATCCAATTTCATAGTTTCCAATTCACTTAAATACATTTCTCGCCAATCCATGAAGATCTCCCTCGACATATGTATGGGTGTCCTTGCAACCACGAGCCCAAGCATTGCCTAGTCAGAACCCTCTAGGATCCTCCTTAGGTGTCCTAGCACTTCATTCAGGGACCGCTTTGTGGGCCCTCGCCCATTGTACTAGAAGCGCACCATTTTTAATCATATCGAGGCTAGTCAAGACCTTGGTAGGCTTTGCACGAGAGACATCCTTCGATGACTCCCCACACCGGCTGTGTTGCAACGTAAACTCTCCTTAGATTAAACAATAAACCAAATGCTTCCTCCAGCATTCTGACGTAAGATAATCCTTTACGAAAACAGAATTTCTATGCAAGTAGGATTTTCCCATTGAGTTTGATTTCATCTCACGAAGAGTCATTTCTCGAGAAAACATCTCTAACATTGGTTTCATAAGACCCTTTATTCAAAACCCAGACTTTCTCAATGAAAGTCACAAATCTTGTATCTCAGGTGATCCATCCATCCATCCATCAAGTACATCAAACAAATTTCTAACTTATTTCTAGATGATTTCGGGTCTTAGGGGAAATTCTCTAAATCAGGTGGTTATCCCTTCTTCGTACTGAAGAATGGGAATGTTCACAAGTCTTGGCTTAATTTATGATTCAAGAGATGGGCAGGCATCTTACTGACCCATCTTTCCCAAGTGGTCATGGTCTAGCACCGAATTACTTGAATTTATTCCTAGATTTATTTCCTAAATATATTTCTCCATTTATCTCATAAAATAACTGTGATTTCTAATCGTAAGGATAAAACCAATAATATGAAAATTCATTCTACTTTGGATATAAAAGAACTATAAATAATTCTACTCGTGAATAATGGAATTTAACAAGGATATTTCTTTTTCTAAATTATCCTTTAATAAATATGCATACATCATTTTATTAACATATTCACATAGAAATATTCTTAAATATTCTCTTCTCCATTTGAACCTAGGCATCAACATGCCATATCTATATAGAACTATGATGAAACATTCTCTTTTTGATACCAAAATTAATTATGCATATTCCTATTTAAAGATACGATGAAAATTCTTCCTTGATAAACAAAAATATTCATGTATATACATACCATGAATATACATATTTTAAATATGTATATTCATGGTATGTATATACATGAATATTTTTGTTTATCAAGGAAGAATAAATAGGAATATGCATATTTAAAATATAACAAAAAATCCTCTTTTTAACATTTAGACATTTATGCATACACATACTATAAATGTATATTCAAAAATGTAACAAAAATCCTTCTTTTAGCATTTAAAATGTTTATGCACAGAATATCATGAAAATTTCTCTTTTAGCATTATTACATTTACGCATAAACATAATTACAAAAAATATGGTGGGTCTTCCTCCTTTTAATATAAAAATTCTTTATGCATAAACCTGAGCATAAATTTAAGCATAAGCATCTAAGCATCTTGTTTATTTTTTAAAATATTCAAATGTAACTTCCATATGAAAATAAATATATGAATGTTATCATAAGCTCTCTTTCATCATAAAATGAATAAATATAAGATTTCTTATCATAAAAACAAGCTTAAATGAATTAATCTCATTCTAAGTAGGTTAATAATCATAAAAATATTTAATCTTCATCTCTAGCTTGTTAGGCTTAGAAATTTGGGTAAGAAAATGAGATTAGAATTAAGATTTATCCTTCCAAGAAGGATTTAACCATAAAAGTGAGTATTCTTTCAAAAAGAGCAATACATTTAAGCATAGGAGATTAACATTACTTCATTTAAACAACATAAATCAAGAAGGGCATGGTTTTAAGAAGAAACCATGAAATAAAATGCTTCTGAAGCATGTAGAGAGGTTGGGAAGAAGATTAATATTAAAAGAAGAAAGTAAACATAATTGTTTAGGCTTACCCTTGGTTTTAGCTTGATTCTTTAAGGAGATGTGTAGCCCTCAAGGAAGAGGCTTGGGCACCAAGAGAAGAGGGTAATCTCCAAGTGAAGAAGAGGTTTAGTGAAGCACCAAAGCTTCACAATGGAGAGGCAAGGTAGAAGGATAAAGGAAGTACACTAAAATGAGAATTAGACTAGCATGTAAATAGACTAAGATGAAAATACAAAGGAATGGAGTTCTATTTATAGGTGAGGGAGGCCACCAACCAAGCCCAATTGGGATCTAGAGGCTTCCAGCTTCAGTTTGATCGAATTTGGACAAGTTTTAGACTAGTTAGGCCCACTTTTTTTATTGAGTTTGGAAGAGGAGAGAGGAGAGATGAAATATCTCATTTTTTTGAATTGAAAAATGGGAAAATGATGAGGATTCTAGGTGCCTCCTTCATGAGCTCCACTCACCATCCTAAGGTGGTGTCAAAATTCCCATTTTTATACTATATTAAGTACTAGTATTAGTCAACTCTTCATCTTATGTGAGAATTTACTCATTTTTGGTGGATTTTCTTTTATTCTTGTATTTTTCTTATTCAAACACTTGGATTAACCCCATTGGCCCATTAGAACACTCTTTGGACCTTAATCCATAATTTTCTGAAAACAGGTACCCCTAGGCTAAGGTGTCCAGTGCACATATTCAATTAATTTCTAATGCATATTGGAAAACTCTTTTTAAACTTCTATTTCAGGAAAATTTATCTTAAATTTAAAGTATAACTTTGTATCCAAAAATGTCTCAAAACTGTATTATCTCTCTCTAGAATATTTTCTCTCTCTAAGCCAAAAAAAATAAGGAAAAACAATGCCTTCTTGCATTCTGAAAAAGGGGATGATCACAGGGGACTGAAAGGAGAACTTATACATCTTTAGGGACTAAGGAGGAACCTTACATCCTCTCCCACTTGAAAAATGCGAGATGTCTCATCTCGCAAAGTGGGGGTAATCCTTTACCAGTTGATCTTCTTTTTTCCAAGTGGCGTCCTCTAAAGGGTAGAACTTCTACTTGACCCCAAAAATTCTCTAAGGACTCTGTTCCTGAGAGCCTTCTCCTAAACATCTAGGATTTCTTTGGGTTGGAGTTCCATCTAACACCTTGAGCGGGAAAAGTCAACTTCTCATCATCTAGCACATGACTCAGGCTAGATATGTACTTTTTAAGCAAACTGACATGGAACACATTATGTACCTTCAGATGGGGAGGTAGAAGAAGTTCATAGGCTAGATCTCCTACTCTCTTCCTAACCACGTATGGTCCACATAGTATCTAGGAGATAGCATTTTGTACTTCCCTAGAGATAAAGAACTTCTTTTGGGTGCCGTACTCAAATGAAGACCATATCTGATTCTTCAAACACTCTCTCCATTCTCTTCTTATCAGCATACTGCTTTTGTCTCTCCTGGGTAGCCTTAATATCTTTGCGGATTGACTGCATATGCTGCTCCATATCATCTAGCATCTGTTTGGACATCTTGACCCTGATCAATGGGTCGGACCAAGTTAATGGTGTGAGGCAATCTTGTCCGGTACACGGAGCTTTGAAAGGGCTCATCCCGATACTTCAGTGATAAGAGGCATTATAAGCAAACTCAACTAGATGTAAGTAGCTTAACCACTTCCTGGGTCCTCTACCATAGCATGACCAAAGAGTATCCTCTATTACTTGGTTCACTCTTTCTATCTGGCCATCTGTCTCGGGGTGATAGGCTATACTGAGATCTGAGAAAGTTCCCACTGCTTTAAAGGATGCAGTTCAGAACCTTGACGTAAACTTAGGATCTCTATCGCTCACTATCCTTTTGGTAAGCCATGCAACCTGAAAATCTCCTTGAGGAAGACTCTGGCAACATCCACTACAGTGTAGGTTTCTTTTACTAGGATCAGATGGGAAACCTTGGTTAGTCTGTCAACTACCACAAAAATGGAGTTGTAACCTAATTGCACTGATAGTAGTCCAGTAACAAAATCCATACTGACACATTCCCACTTCATCTGTGGAATGTCTAAGGGATGTAACTTTCATGGCATCTTAACTCTTTTTGCCTTGACTCTTTGACATACTAAACACTAATGCACATGATTAAGTACATCACTTTTGAGTCCTGGCCAAAAGAAACTCTTCTTTACAGACATGTAGGTCCTTATGAAACCTGGATGTCCAGCTATCGGGCTATCATGGGCTTCTCTCAGAATTTTTTCCTTTGTTTCCTCATCATTGGGAATGCATAGCCGATTATTGTAATACATGCATCCTTCGTCCAATCTGTACCCAAGAACTCGACTCATTTCCTGAGGAGTCTTGCTTTCCTGCATAAGCAGGGTAGCAATAGGGGCAAAGAATTTGTCCTGCATGATCTTCTCTCTTGCTTCACTCAACGAATTTCACACCAATGTTATTGTTGCAAGAAAGGAGGCTTTCCTACTGAGCGCATCTACTACCACATTTTCCTTCCCTGGCCGATACTTAATCTCAAAATCAAATTCCTGCAAGGTCTACATCCACCTTCTTTGATGCATGTTGAGATCCTTTTGGATGAAGATCCACTTCAAACTTTGATGATCTGTCACATCAAGGTGAATCTCTGTCCCAAGAGATAATGTCTCCATAGCTTTAGAGCATAAACTACTGAGAGTAACTCCAAGTCATGGACAGCATAATTTCTCTCATGCATTCTGAGTTTTCTAGATTCATAGGCTACTGCATGACCTTCCTGCATGAGTGCACCTCCTAGGGCAAAACCACTAGCATCTGTTACTACTTTAAAGGGTATGGAAAAAACTGGCAGTTTAAGAACAAGGTTGGTTACTAAAGCTATCTTCAGCTTATCAAAAGCACTCTGACCAATAGCGGTCCAATGAAATAGGGTACTCTTCTTGAGAAGGTTGGTCAAAGGAGATGCTATCTGAGCATACCTGGGTATAAAGATTCGATACCACCCGGTTAATCCTAAGAATCCTTTGACTTCTTTCACTATCTTGGGCTTTGGCCAATCTATGAGACTGCTTGGATTTTAGCGGGGTTAGGAGAAATCCCATCCTTAGATACTATAAATCCCAAGTATTCGACATGGTCAGCAAAGAAAGTACACTTGCTCTTTTTTACACAGAGTTGGTGCTTCCTTAGGATCTCCAGGACTTTATGCACGTGATCTTCATGATCTGCTACATTCTTAGAGTATACCAGAATGTCATCAAAGAAGACAAGAACAAATTCATCTAAGTATTCTCTGAGAATGTCTTGCATGAGGCAATTAAATGTAGCTGGGGAATTTGTTAATCCGAACGGCATGACTATAAATTCATAATGCCCATAACAAGTATTAAAGGCTGTCTTTGGGATATCTTGATCCTTGATTCTGATCTGGTAATATCCGGATTTGAGATCTATCTTTGGGTTCCACTTAACTGATCTAAAAGTTCATTAATCCTAGGGATAGGATATTTATTTTTTATTATTAACTGATTTAATCCTCTATAATCAATACAAAGTCTTAACGTTCCATCTTTCTTTTTCTGAAAGAGAACGGGCGCACCCCAAGGTGAAACACTAGGTCTTACAAATCCTTGCTCTAACAATTGTCTTAACTGCTCCTTAAGTTCTATGGCTTCTGGGACTAGCATCTTATATGCACGCTGGGCTATCGGTTGAGCTCCGGGGGTTAGCTCTATCTCATGATCTACTTCACGAGTCGAAGGCATCTCAGTCAGCTCTTCTGGGAATACATCAGCATACTCACTTAGCCACTCTGGTTCCTTAGCCTTGGATTTTTTGTCTACTAGATTCATTTTAACGACATAGATGGCTTGCTTCTTTCTAAGTCCCTTCAGCAACTTAGAAGCTTTGACTAACTGCAGAACTAGGGATCCAAAAATTCCAGTTCCTTGAACTTGATTCCCGTGAAGGTCGAGGAAAGAGATGATTCTATTGTGACAGTGAATGTCAGCGTGATTCTTATGGAGCCAATCCATTCCAAGGATTCCTTCATCTCATAGATTCCCAAGGGTAAGACCCTAAACTGGTAGTCTATTACACTCCCATCTAGATTAAACTCAATACGGTCTGTCTCATGGTGTGTGAAAAGAATCTTCCCACTGGCCAATTCTACTTGCATAGGTTTCCCTGTTTTCTGATCTAGGACTAACTTACACGAACATCCTGGGGAAATAAAAGAATGCGTACTTCATGAATCAATCAAAAGCTTAAAGTGCTTACCCTTGTACTCTGCTGGAGTAGGAATGACCGAGAACTGACGATTATGCCCTTGATGTTCAATGGCGGCATAATTTTTTCCTCTTTCTTCCTCCACTACATCAGCTATTGTGGCGGCTCTGGATGCTGCTATCTGGGGTGGAACTCTCTCTCTTTGGCTTCCCCAATTCTAGGAGGGGGATCTGAGACTACTCTGCATTGAGGCTACAGGTTGAGCTGGCAGTCTTCTAGGGTTGCCCTGATTTTGGCGAGAAGGACCTTGATTAGATTGATACGAAGGGGTTGGTCTCGGCACTCTATGACCTTTTTGGCTTCCCTGGTGTGAGGTGAAAAAAAGAAAGAAAACCCACGCCTCTATAGCCCTTCACCTCCCAAACTTGGAAACAACAACACGAATGGGGGCACCACCAGCCACCGACTGGAACACTTTCCACAATTCACCACCCACCCACACCATAAAGACAGCTCAAAACCACGATAGACAGATGATCATTTAGCAAAACACACAGCATCATCCACATTGTAACAAACTCAGTAATTACACCAAAAACCAGGACTCTGGCTAGGATTTACTGCCAAGGGAATGCACCCTTGCGTCTGACAACCAAGCCTCTGTCTCCCAGTCTCTACACTCTTCAGAGGGCGCCCCACCAGCAACCCTCACTCTCTCTGTAGCCCGGCTACTCTCTGTCCAGCTGCTACCTGCAAGTGTCGTAGGCAAGCCCCACTATCTCCAGCCCACACATCAGCACCTCTACTGCAGCCAACACACACAAACAACCAAGGCTCTCTCTCTGGTCAGCATCCACTCTCTGCCTGCAGTCGTCACCCACACAAAACCAGCCACTTCTCTCTTCAGAAGGCGCCCACACCAGCTAACCTTCAACTCAGCAGCTCTCACTCTCTGTGTGTCGAGACCAACAGCTTCGCCAACCACAGAGCCTCTACACAATCTCTTTAGCACCAACACCAACTGCTCAACGCAGCATCACCTTCTCTTGCATCCAACCCAAGCCACATCACCCAAGGCCCACACCAGCCTTCTCTTTGCCTGCAGCCCTTCAAACCTGCATAGGCCACCTTCCTTTGCCTGGCCTCTATCTCTGCAGCATCACCGGCCCTCTACAAGGCGGCTTCTAGCTTTCTTCGTGCCTCAGTCTCCCGAGCGCCAATCCACCTCTTCGCCAACCCGTCAGCCCAGTCGACCCTTGGGTTCACCCTCTTGCCTGCTTGCGTAGCCAACTGCAGCTCGTCACCTGCACAAGGCTGCGCTCCTTTCACACCTCCGATCCCTTCACGATTCCCAGCAGCAACTCCCACCAGGGACTGCCCCAGTAGCCCTTCAACTTCAGTTGCCTTCTTCACACCTTCGCTTGTCTGCAGAACCCGGGGCTTCACCTTGCGCCTGCTGTCTCTCGAGCACCTCCACAAGCGATCTCCTCCAGCTCACGAGGCGGCCACAAACAGCTTAAAGACAGCTCAAACCTATGCCTGTGACTGGTGCTAGCCACGCTATCCCTTCGACCCCCTCACCATCTTGCGCTCCAGGCTCCAAAGGTGGCTACCACTTTTGTCTGCAACTGCGCATCACCCACACGGCGGGAACTGTCCCCCTTCGCCAGCTGCTGCAGACTCTCTTGCAAGGCGATTCACTCCTTCTGGACCCCGACGGTTTCATCTCTAAGCGGCCACCTTCGCCAGCTTCTAGACGACGTGCTGGCAGCGAATAAGAACCTCCATGTGGCTCCAATATTATTGGCCACTTGTATCGTATATTTTTTATTTATTTTTTTAAAGCTTCAAAATGATGGCCACACACTACAATGGCTCCTCCTTTCCCTTGTATTTCAGGTTAACACGCCGCGCCCACGACCTTCCAAAAGTGCAAGATCTGCTCACGGCTTAGAATCATCAGCATCATACTTCTCACCAAAATACGATCATTACCCCATGCTCCAAAGCGGCCTCCCTTCCGAATGAGTCGGTGCCCTGCATTTGGTAACCACCCGCACACCACACATTTGCAATAAAAAAACTTCCAATCCCAAGCACCTGTTCCCAAAAAAAACGTACGTATACCAGCTCACTGCAAAACCACCCGGTCTATACATTTGCCAGGGCATTCAGGGCAAAGTTTATTCACACACCACGCATCCCATATGTCCACAGACTCAAAACACCTTTCAGATTTTTACCTGACATACTTTGCCCAACCCCTAGCCTGCTGAATCATTTATGATCAGCAGAAAGCATATGACCACATTTCTCTCCATCAATCCTTTGAGCATCATACAAGGTAACCAAAACATCTCTATTCCATGTAATCAAAGAAAAACTGTCATCTTCCAAAGGCGTAGTTTGCCATCCCACATCCCACATCATATCATAAGAACTTCTGGAAACAAAGCTTCTGACATACACACCATCCTGCCTCATTTCAATTCCAAAATCACTGATGCAGCCAGCACTAAAGAACCGGTGAAGCAATTCCTGCTAAGGGTAATAATTGATGAAAGCTTCATCAAAAAAAACCTGCTATGCCATAACACTTTCTTGTCCATCAACATAAGAAGCATCACCATCAAAACCAGCCACCACAGGCAAAACAAACACCCCTTCAACAGGCACCATTGCCAAAGCATCCACCTCAGCTCTTGTATGCTCACCTTTATCAAGGCCAATAAGAAATTCATCTATCACAGCATCCATAGTCTCATCCATAACATCAACATCATTCATAGTCTGCTTGTGTTGCTCTTCCTTCATAGCATTAATTCTGCTTGTAGCTTTCTTAACATTAATGCACATCTGATCATCCAGCTCCAACTCAGGTTCATCATCCTACAGACTTTCTATATCCCACTCATCCCACAAAGGTTCATCATCCAAAGACTTTAAAACAGACTCTTTCACATCACATGCATACCTTTGCTCATGATTCACTTGAACCTCCTCGCATTCTTCCTGTATGGCCTCCTCTTGTTGGGCAACCTCATCACTAAGCACTTCCTCATCAATAACCAGGGCATCCATGTCTGCATCCTCCTCACTGGATGAAGTATCCTCTGTTCCCTCACTAGTAGTAGTGCTACTAGTCGTATCATCAACACTCGAATCAGCTTCACTTTCCTCTTCATCATGAACAGGCTTCTGGTTATCCATGTTAAACTGCTTTTTATCCCCTCTCCTGTCATACAGAGTAATGACCCCTTTCCTCCAATCCTGAACAGCCTTCACCGCTCTCAGCCATGGTCTTCCCAAAATGATGGGGAATGCACCCATTCCTACAGGCATAACATGACAATCCACAAGCACCTTTACATCAAAAGCCTGCAGTTCTAACTCCTTGATCATACCTAAGCATTTGACCTTCTGGTGATTGGCCAGCCGAATAGAAAACCAGACGCTTCAGTAAAATTAAGACCAAGCCTCTCCATAGCTGCTAGTGTGATTACACAAATTTGTGCACCACCATCTATGTATGCCTCTCCCAGATTCTTCCCTTTGTACCAAACATTCACCACAGGACATATATCAGGCAACTCCTGAACAGATAAAACAGTCACTATCTCTCTGGCAGGCTCCTTCTCCCTCGGATTCACAAGTCTTTTCCACTGACGCTTCAAGTTGGGAGCTAACTCTATCAATTGCCCAAAAGTAATATTAGCCTTCCTTCCAGCCATGTCCATCTGCAAATTGTAGCTATCCTGCCCAACCCCTAGTGGAAAATCAGTTACTTGAAACTTCCTACGAGACTTCCTCTTCTGCTTGACCTTTACATCCCCTCCTTCCTTCACTTTACCTTTCTTCTTGCTAGGCCCTGCAGCATCCCTGCTTTCCCTTTCCTATGGCATATGTTTCCCCAAAGGCATTACATCAGCTTCTGTCTCCTTTGTCTTCTCAAGGGTGACCACATCTATCACCTTAGTTTTACCCTTCTCTTCATTTGTCAATCCACTGGTCCCTGCTTCACCTTTAATTTCAATTCCATAATCATTTGCCCTATTGGGAATCTGAGAGGGTAAGGGATACATATCACCCCCCATTCCCTGAGGCTTATCACAATCTGTACTTAGATGTCCAAGTTCACCACAATTCCAACATGTAGGAATGAACCGTCTGCCCCTGCCAAAACCACGGCCACTTCCATAACCTGCTGTCTGACCTTCAACCCCTTCTTGATTATAGCCTCTGCCTCGGCCACGTCCACCACCTATGTTCTCCATCATCTTCAAACTCAGATTCTTCATACAATCCACCATTTGCCTCATGTCCTATTGAAGTCTTTCATCAGAAGCTGTAACAGCTGTAGGTGCTACCTTTGTCCCGTGCGGTATGGCATTATTCACCTGAGCTTCTGTCGGTTGCTTTCCAGCACGTTTCTCATCGGTACCACTTCTACCCTTCTCATTTCAGGCCTCACTGCCACTAGAACCATCCCCAGCTGGTTCATCCGTTGCAATTTCCAATCCTTTGATTTGGCTATCTCCACTGCATCCTCATAAGACCTGGGTTTCTTTAATTCAACCTTCCAGCGAATACCTCCCTTCAATCCTGCAATAAAACGATCCTTCTTCATCATGTCTGGAGGTACCTGATCATCCCCCAAAGCCCTGCACAAGGTCTCCCACAGCAAAGAGAATTTCTTCACATAATCATCAATTGGCTCCAATTCGCCCTGTATCAACCCCTGCACTTCATGCCAAACTTTATCTGGATCCTCAATCTTCTTGAACCTGTTCAAAAGTGCAGTCTTCAATCCATCCTCAGTCATTGGAATGCGTGGCTCAGCATCCTTTAACGACTCCTCATAGGCTCTGTACCATGCCCTCGCATCCTGAAAATATGACAAGTGACCCTAAAATCTCGAGGTGTGGGGTGATAAAGTATAACACCACGAACCACCCCTAGTCTCATCAAAGAATGCGTGGCTCAGCATCCTTTAACGACTCCTCATAGGCTCTGTACCATGCCCTCGCATCCTGAAAATATGACAAGTGACCCTAAAATCTCGAGGTGTGGGGTGATAAAGTATAACACCACGAACCACCCCTAGTCTCATCAAAACCATAGCTAAAGATTTATGTCTCAACCTCAGTCCACTAATTGCAATAGGCATGGATATATTGCCCTGAGAACCACATATGTTGTCGTCTCTCCACTGGGTCTGGAAAATACAGCTCCTAGAAATGATTAGCGAGACTCGCCCTCCTCGATCGTGTCCTGGTGGAGGAGAGGATATGCTCAAAAGCAAAGGCAGTCATATCCTCATTTTGGGTAAGGTCGGGGATACCAAATAAGTACGAGGCGTCCATCTATACAATCCAATTTATCAACTGTAAGTCTTCATCAATGAAGCTTAATCTGAATGAAATTACAACATATGAATGCACCTTTCTAAGATTTAATTATAAATTCTTGACAAAATTCATCTTTGATTCTTAAGCTTTCAACAAAGCTCTGATACACCAGTTGTGAGACCCCTGCCCTCTCTGCGCATCGAACTCCAGAGTGCTAGTAGCGGAAGTAGCAACCTCTTACGCAGGGCAGAGCTTCCCACTTGGGGTCTCGCCAACAAATGTCCGAGCAAGGGACTAGTCCGGCGGTTCTTCCAAAGCCAAAATCGGAAAAACTTTTCTCGCCCAGAAAGCATAGGCGATTCCTCCAGGAAACTCTTCTAAAACGAAAATTTATCTAACGGAGCCATGAGCATTAACTATTCTTTCTATTCCTACCAAACTCACGGGTCACATGGCTGAATCAAGGAGGGACTTACACTTGGTTCATAGAGATCATCGCTTTTTTCCCCTCAAGTGAGGCACATCCGTTGATTCTTTCCCATAGAACAAGAATTACCCTGTGACTTACTTCAACTATCGTAACTTGAACATAACTGAACTTTATTGTAGGAATCCACCGATCCAGCCAACCTACCCATGGGTTAGCCAAAGAGTTCCCAGGCCCCCTAGCCGGCACTCATGCAAATATATTAAATAGACACACCAGTTACGCACCCAATATGAAATTGCCTTTTTCTCAGATTAAACTATTTTCAAGACAGAACTGCAATAAAACCATAGTGTTTCCATCATAATCCTCAGTATTCCAGTTCCATTGTTTTACGATCAAGTGTCATCCGAACTCTCCGTTGAAGACCAGCTAGTCAACCAACGAGATCCAATTTCATAGTTTCCAATTCACTTAAATACATTTCTCGCCAATCCATGAAGATCTCCCTCGACATATGTATGGATGTCCTTGCAACCGCGAGCCCAAGCATTGCCTAGTCAAAACCCTCTAGGATCCTCCTTAGGTGTCCTAGCACTTCATTCAGGGACCACTTTGTCGGCCCTTGCCCATCGTACCAGAAGCGCACCATTTTTAACCGTACCAAGGCTGGTCAAGACCTTGGCAGGCTTTGCACGAGAGAGGTCCTTCGATGACTCCCCACCGGCTGTTGTAACGTAAACTCTCCTTAGATTAAACAATAAACCAAATGCTTCCTCCAGCATTCTGACGTAAGACAATCCTTTACGAAAACAGAATTTCTATGCAAGTAGGATTTTCCCATTGAGTTTGATTTCATCTCACGAAAAGCCATTTCTCGAGAAAACATCTCTAGCGTTGGTTTCATAAGACCCTTTATTCAAAACCCAAACTTCCTCAATGAAAATCACAAATCTCGTATCTAAGGTGATCCATCCATCAAGTACATCAAACAAATTTCTAACTTATTTCTAGACGATTTCGGGTCTTAGGGGAAACCAAGTCTTGGCTTAATTTACGATTCAAGAGATGGGCAAGCATCTTACTGGCCCACCTTTCCCAAGTGGTCATGGTCTAGCACCGAATTACTTGAATTTATTCCTAGATTTATTTTCTAAATATATTTCTCCATTTATCTCATAAAATAACCGTGATTTCTAATCGTAATAAGGATAAACATCTAATAATATGAAAATTCATTCTACTTTGGATATAAAAGAACTATAAATAATTCTACTCGTGAATAATGGAATTTAACAAGGATATTTCTTTTTTTTAATTATCCTTTAATAAATATGCATACATCATTTTATTAAAATATTCAAATAGAAATATTCTTAAATATTCTCTTCTCCATTTGAACCTAGGCATCAACATGCAATATCTATATAGAACTATGATGAAACATTCTCTTTTTGATGCATATTCCTATTTAAAGATACGATGAAAATTCTTCTTTAATAAACAAAAATATTCATGTATATACATACCATGAATATACATATTTAAAATATAACAAAAATTCCTCTTTTTAACATTTAGACATTTATGCATACACATACTATAAATGTAGATTCAGAAATGTAACAAAACTCCTTCTTTTAGCATTTAAAATGTTTATGCATAGAATATCATGAAAATTCCTCTTTTAGCATTATTACATTTGTGCATAAACATAATTACATGAAAATATGGTGGGTCTTCCTCTTTTTAATATAAAAAGTCTTTATGCATAAACCTGAGCATAAATTTAAGCATAATTGCATCTAAGCATCTTGTTTATTTTTTAAATGTAACTTCCATATGAAAATAAATATATGAATGTTATCATAAGCTCTCTTTCATCATAAAATGAATAAATATAAGATTTCTTATCATAAAAACAAGCTTAAATGAATTAACCTCATTCTAAGAAGATTAATAATCATAAAAATATTTAATCTTTATCTCTAGCTTAGGCTTAGAGTTTTGGGTAAGAAAATGAGATTAGAATTAGGAGTTATGCTTCCAAGAAGGATTTAACCATAAAAATGAGTATTCTTTCAAAAAGAGTGATTACAAATCAAAAATAATATATTTAAGCATAGAAGATTAACATTACTTCATTTAAACAACATAAATCAAGAAAGTCATGGTTTTAAGAAGAAACCATGAAATAAAATGCTTCCCAAGCATGTAGAGAGGTTGGGAAGAAGATTAATATTAAAAGAAGAAAGTAAACATCATTGTTTAGGCTTACCTTTGGTTTTAGCTTGATTCTTTAAGGAGACGTGTAGCCCTCAAGGAAGAGGCTTGGCCACCAAGAGAAGAGGGTAATCTCCAAGTGAGGAAGAGGTTTAGTGAAGCACCAAAGCTTCACAATGGAGAGGCAAGGTAGAGGGATAAAGGAAATACACTAAAATGAGAATTACACTAGCATGTAAATACACTAAGATGAAAATACAAAGTAATGTGGTTCTATTTATAGGTGAGGGAGGCCACCAACCAAGCCCAACTAGGATCTAGAGTCTTCCAGCTACTTCAGTTTTATCCAATTTGGACACATTTTAGACTAGTTAGGCCCACTTTTTTTATCTAGTTTGGAAGAGGAGAGAGGAGAGATAAAATATCTCTTTTTTTTTATTAAATAATGGAAAAATGATGAGGATTCTAGGATCCTCCTTCATGAGCTCCACTCACCCTCCTAAGGTGTCAAAATTCTCATTTTTATACTATATTAAGTACCAGTACTAGTCAACTCTTCATCTTATGTGAGAATTTTCTCATTTTTGGTGGATTTTCTTTTATTCTTGCATTTTTCTTATTCAAACACTTGGATTACCCCCATTAGCCCATTAGAACACTCTTTGGACCTTAATCCATAATTTCCTGAAAGCAGGTGTCCAATGCACATATTCAATTAATTTCTAATGCATATTGGAAAACTCTTTTTAAACTTCTATTTCAGGGGAATTTATCTTAAATTTAAAGTATAACTTTGTATCCAAAAATATCTCAAAACTGTATTATCTCTCTCTAGAATATTTTCTCTCTCTAAGTCAAAAATAAGAAAAAACAATGCCTTCTTGCATTCTAAAAAAGGGGATGATCACAGGGGACTGAAAGGAGAATTTATACATCTTTAGGGGCTGAGGAGAGGAACCTTACATTATCTGTGATTATTAATTACATCATATATATATCTATATTTGTTTATCTAACATTTTACCATGTAGATGTGCTTCCCCAACATCATATAAGTACGTATTCAACCCATTCATTAATTGCATTATGTGCTTAAAATTGGTAATAATTAATTCGAGATGTATGAATCCTAGAACTGCATTTAAATTGTTTGGTACCATATAGCATGAGTAATAATATTTCTTTTTTAGAATGATTCCAGCACTTCCAAGTAAGTTTCTCATCTCTATTCTTATAACAGTGATCACGCTTAAATATTCATTAATAAAACTTTAAGATTTTATTTCTTATAAAGTCATAATTAAATATAACCATAGTTACATATGGAATTATAACCCGTTCGCATTCTTTCTCATTTTTCTCAATATAAAGTATCATTTCAGTTGAATATATATATAGGTACGGTTCTCTACTCTTGAATTTTGTGTATATTATTTAATTAAGTTTATGTCAACTTTAAAAGTAAACTAACCCTTCATCATCCAGACTTGTTTCATCTACTTTCGATTTATAATCTCACGTATCCTTGACTATTAAAACTTTTTTTTTGACAGATAATTTCAATGACACCAACAATGGAGGTATGTATATATATACATATATTCATTTTCTTTTATACAACCTTTTCATAAGTATTTCTATAATCTTTTTTTGAAAGATCCTTGTCTCCTCCGCGCAACAAATTCTGGGGTGCTAGCAGTGGAAGTAGCACTTCTTGCACAGGGCAAAGCCTCTCACTCGAGGCCTCGCCCCCACGGATATCCGAACAAGAGACTAATCCCTCAGTTCACCCGAAAAAACTTCCCTCGCCCACCAGACATAGGCGATTCCTCCAGGATAATTTTATTCTAACGTAGTCAAGGTCATCACTAACCAAACTAATCTGACTGAACCCATAAGTCTCATGGTCAGATCAAGGAAAAGACTTTCACTTGGATCATAGAGTCCAACGCTTTTTTCCTCATCAAGAGTCACAGCCGTTCCATAGGACAAGGGCAATCCGGGATTTACTTCAACTATCATAACTTAACAGAATTGAGTCTCATTTTAGGGATCCATCAGTCCAGCCTAACCCCATCCAATCCTCATTCACATCTCATCACACCCATTCACATCCATCACACCCATTCACATCCATCACATTCATTGCATCCATAACACCCATTCACATCCATCACATTCATTGCATCCACATCACATTACATACATTCCATCCACATCTATCCTTATCACATCACATTCATTCCATCCATATCACATCACCTTCATTCCATCCACATTACATCACGTCCACATCTATCCACATCACATCTCATTCATTCCATCCACATTACATCACATCCACATCTATCCATATCTCATCACATCCATTCACATCTCATCACATTCATCCACATCCATCCATTCATTCACATTCACATCTATCCACATCCCTCCATTCATTCACATTCACATCTATCCACATCCCTCCATTCATTCACATGCACATCTATCCACATCCATCCATTCATTCACATTCACATCTATCCACATCCATCCATTCATTCACATGCATATCTATTACGTCACATCTCATTCTCATCCATTTACATCACATCACATCCTTTCACATATCATCACATCTCATTCTCATCCATTTACATCACATCTCATTCTCATCCATTTACATCACATCACATCCTTTCACATATTATCACATTCACATCCACATCCATTTACATCACATCACATCTCATCACTTCTCATCACATTCACATCCACATCCATTTACATCACATCACATCTCATAACATTCACATCCATATCCATTTACATCATATCACATCCCATCCACATCCACATCCATTTACATCACATCACTTCTCATCCACATCTCATCACATCCACTCACATCTTATCACATCGCATTCACATCTATTCACATCGCATTCACATTTAGTACCGTTTTCTACTTTTGATACCGATTGGACTTTTCTAAGTTTCTGCCAATTGCTTGGCCTAGTTAAAGGTACTTTTTCTCGATGGATATTTTCATATTCTTTCTTTTTCTCAATTGAAATATATTCAATATTCTTCTTTTTGAGTATAAGATTCATGGGATTTACAAAAATCAATTCTACCCATATTTCCCAATAAAATTAATAATGCTCAAAATTCCTCTTTTGATAAATACTCATAATTTGAATTATGCCAAAAATTCCTCTTTTACCATTTAATTACTTGGATCTCAAATATCATGGGAATTCCTCTTTTTGTATAAAAATAAATTTACCAAAATTTACTCTTTTCTCATAATCAATTATTTATGCATGAAACAAAAAAATTATTTCGCATGAATATGATGAAAATCATTCTTTTTGCATAGGATGTCCAATCCTAGAATATGGTAGGAAGTCCTCTTTTAGCATTATGCATAAAAATAAGATATGTATTATTTTCTAAAAATTTTGCCACATAACTTCACTGCTCTTACTGATAATTCTCAATTTTTCTTAAAAGAGTAAAAGCTTGTAACTAATGAAAATATGATAGTAGTTCCTCTTTTATGCTTAAAACCAAACTACAAATTTAAATCATAATTTTAACCATAATCATAAACTTAATTATGATTATCCCACTAGATTAAGCTCATTCCATTATTTCTCTTTTCCCAAATTAATAGTGTAAGATTCCTCCCCAGCCTCTCAAGATGTCCAACATCTTTCCCTGTAATCAATCCCCTCTTTAGAAATATAAAAGATCTTGTCTCTACCTATTTTGACATAGAGAGAGAAAATATTCTAGAGAGAGAATATTCAGATATTTAATATTTTTGGATAGAAAAATATCTCATCTTATTAAAATGAATTCCCCTGAAACAGAAATTCAAAAAGAACTTTCCAATGTGCAATTGAAATTAATTAGAAATGGGTATAAAGGACCTTAGCCTAAGGGTCTAGATTTTCAGAAATTTTTGGATTATGGTCCAATTAAGGTTCCTATGGGCCAATAGCATCAATCCATGTGTGGGAAGGAGATAAATCCAATTTTGTAAAAGAAGATACCCAAAAAATGAGTAAATGCTCACATAAGATGAAGAGTTGACTATGTACAAAGTTTATTAGTAAGAAACTATGAGTAATTTTAATAGTATGAGATATTTGGATATAATGATTTCATTTTGACACATATGTAAGGAAGGGGAGTCCCTTCAATACTCACATAAGATGAAGAGTTGAAAATGTACAAGGTTTATTAGTAAGAAACTATGAGCAATATTAAAAACATGAGATATTTTGGGTATCCAAAAATGAGTAAATGCTCACATAAGATGAAGAGTTGAAAATGTACAAGGTTTATTAGTAAAAAACTAATAATGAGCAATATTAAAAATATGAGATATTTTAGGTATCCAAAAATGAGTAAATGCTCACATAAGATGAAGAGTTGAAAATGTACAAGGTTTATTAGTAAAAAACTATGAGCAATATTAAAAATATGAGATATTTTGGGTATAATGATTCCATTTTGACACATATGTAAGGAAGGGGAGTCCATTAAAGGAGGTGCATATTTCACATGCTTGAATGAGTTTTAAACTCATAAAAATTAAGATATTTCATCTCTCCTCTCTCCTAATTCAAGTCTAGTTGCAAAAAGTTAGCTCAACTAACCTAAAAATGGTCAAAATTTGACCAAACTGAGTTGGAAAATTCTAGAATTAGTTTGTTTGGTTAGGAACTCACTTTTTCCTATAAATAGAGGCCTTTCTCTTTGTTGAAACTCAACAATGTTTAATGCATTGTTACTCTACTTCACCTAAGCCGAGAACTGTGAATTCATTAATAATTCACTAGTTTTTGACACTTCCTTCTTTCTTTAATCCCCATTGGTGGCTCCATCAACATACTAAACCAATTGATTGGTTGGGGGCCTCTACCGTGAACAAAGAATCAAGCAAATTGTAAGGTAATTAGTGAATTTTGATCATTTTCTATAATTTCTCAATGTTTCTCTCTTCTCAACCCCTCTCAAGCTTGAGAAGCTTAATTGGAATGGTTTTTGAATGCTATTAAAGTTAATTGATGAATGGTAGTACTTGAATTACATAAATTGATGAATGTTATTGAAGTTAATTGATGAAAGATAGTAAAGAATTACATAAATTTTTATTTATGCTTAATTCTAATGGTTTTTATATAATTTCTCTCTCTCACTCAAAGAATGGTCATTCTCATGACCTATTCTCAATCCAAGTGAAGCTTTTCATAAAGCTTTTCCCTAATTTAAGATTAATCTATGCTTGAGGCCAAATTAATGGCTTTTTTTTCTATGCTTTTAGTTTATGTATTTCTTGAATATTGATGATTCAATCCATTATGGGTTAATGATCCAATTAGGGATCATTCTAATCATTCTCTTAATGATAAGCTTTATCCTTCAAATTAAATTGAGATTTATCAGTCATAGCAGCGGAGCTATGGCAAAATTCTTATAAAAATTACACATAAAATAATTTCATTCAAAGCATGAAAAGAGGACTTCCTACCATATTCTAGAAATTATCATCCTAGATCAATTGAAAGATATTCATTGTAATCATAGAGAAATTGATTTTTATATTATGCATAATTGATTTTCATGCATAGAGGTATGCACAAAAGATTATTATTTTAACATAAAAGTGTTACTTTTATCATAATTGGAATTCATGCATAGAGGTACGCATAAAAGTTGATTATTTTATTATAAAAGTGTTACTTTTATCACAATTGAATTTCATGCATAGAGGTATGCATAAAAGTTGATTATTTTATTATAAAAGTGTTACTTATATCACAATTGAATTTCATACATAGAAGTATGCATAAGAGTTGATTATTTTATTATAAAAGTGTTACTTTTATCATAATTGGATTTCATGCATAGAAGTATGCATAAAAGATATTCTTTTTATACTAAAAGTGTGATTTTCATCATAAAGGGATTTTATGCATAACTTAGATGCATAAGAGAAATTCTTTTATTCTAAAAGTATAATTCCTACCAAATTGAATTTATGCATAGGAAGATGCATAAAAGATTGATTCAAAAGTGTCATTCTCATCTAAATTGAATTCATGCATAGGAAGATGCATAAAAGATTAAATTTTAATTCAAAAGTGTCATTTTCATTTAAAATGAATTTATGCATAGGAAGATGCATAAAAGATTGATTTTTACTTCGAAAGTATTAATCTCCTTAAATGGAATTTATGCATAAGTAAATGTGTAAAGAAATCTTATATCAAATATAAGAATTCTCTTGTATTCTATAAATAGATATGAGATGTGATAGGATGTGATAAGAGGTGTATAAGATGTGATAAGAGGTGATAAGATGCTTATGAAATAAGTTAGTAGGTAATAAGATGAATTAAGATGTGATAAGATGTGTATGAGATGAGGTAAGAAGTGTATGTGACAGGATAAGATGTATATGGATCGTGATAGGGCTAGAATGGATGTGATGTAAAAGATTAGATGTGAAGGCATATGGGGATATATGAATGGGAATGTGGAAATGGATGTTTGTATGTGGATGTGTGAATGTGGAGATGGGAGTGTGGATATATGAATGTGAAAATGGATGTATGCATGAAGATGTATATGCGTAGATGTGAATGTGGATGTAGATGTGGATGTATGTATGTGTGTGGATGTAAAGATGTGAATAGGAATGCGGATGTGGATGTATGTATGTACGTGGATGTAGATGTGAATGTATAGATGTGAATGGGAATGTGGATGTGGATGTATGTATGTATGTGGATGTGGACATATGAATGAGGACGTGATAATGGATGTATGCATGTAGATGTGGATATATGGATGTGAATGTGAATGTGGATGTGGATGTATGGATGTAGATACGGATGTGGATGTATGTATGTATGTGGATGTAGAATGGGAATGTGGATGTGGATGTATGAATGTGGATGTGGATGTGGATGTGGATATGGATGTGTATGTATGAATGTGGATATGGGATGTGGATGTATAAATGAAGATGTGAAAATGGATGTATGCATGTAGATGAGGATGTATGGATGTGAATGTGAATGTGTATGTGAATTAATGTGTCGTCGATATGAGGAAATGGATGAGAATGAGTACACATTGAATGGAATGTGGAATAAGTAATCAGGACTAAGGAGGGATAATGTGGAAAGATGAGAGTTCGATTTAGAAACTGTATTTTGTGACTGTTTGTAAATGACTGTTTTATGTCAAGAATACTGGGGAAGCATTTTGACCGTCTTGTGGATTAAGGTCATGAAGACCTAACTGTTAACAGAGAGTCAATGGAGGACGTCTCGCGTAGCAAGGTCAGCCGAGGTCTTGACCAGCCTCGGTTCGATTAAAATGGTGAGCTTCCGGTACGATCGATGAGGGACCAAGGAAGCAGCCTATGAGTGAAGCGCTAGGTCACCTACGAAGGATCCTAGAGGGTGCTGACCATACGGTGCTCGGGCTCTGGGTCGCCTAGGATACCCACACGTGCATCGAGGAAGATATTGGAACAAGGAGTAAGAGTTGTTTTCTGAAACCGGGCATGGATCTGGTTGATTGACCTTGCTGGTCTTCAATGGATAAGTCCATGGCTCTTTTTATGGATCTGTTGGTTGATCTTGCTGATCTTCAACGAGAGTCCATCTTGATTTTTATAAGTGATTATATTGCCGAGTATTATGGGCTAGGAACTATTGAAAAGGCCCCTGAGTGGACAGGTGGTGAGCGTTCTAGTTGCCAATGATGCCATAGATACTCTGATGAAGGAATGATGGGAAATTATGAATCAACCAGATAAATTGGAAGATTGTGATCAGTGGTACTTTGGTTTCATTAAAGGATTGTTTTAAAGTTAGCTGATGCTAAGAAAAAGGTAATTTCATATTGGGTGTGTAAGTGGTGTGGCTAGTTTTATATTTGCATGAACTTCCGGCTAGGGGGCCTTGGAACTCTTTTCCTTGGTACCCGGGACAAAACCCAACCAAATTCCAAATTGGATCCCATCACTACAGTGGTTGGGCGGTTAGCTAACCCATGGGATCGGATGGGGTTAGACTGGACTGATGGATCCGTAAATCGAGACTCAATTTCTGTTATTACGATAGATGAAGTAAGTCCCGGATAGTAATTGTTCTATGGATAGGAATCAACGGCTGTGCCTCTTGATGGGGAAAAAAGCGTTGATCCCAATGATCCAAGTGCAAGTTTCTTCCTTGATCTGACCGAGTATCTTTATAGGTGCAGTCGGATCAGTTTGACCACTAATGGTCTTGACTACGTTAGAGTAAAAAGTTATCCTGGAGGAATCGCCCGTGCTTTCCGGATAAGGGAAGTTTTTCCGGGTTCGGTTTTGGAAAAACCGACGGATTAGTCTGTTGTCCGGATATCCGTGGACGAGGCCCCCGAGTGTGGGACCCTGCCTCGCGCAAGAAGTGCTACTTCCGCTTCTAGTACCACGAATCCATTGCGCGGTGGGAACAAGGATCTCACAGTTGGTATCAGAGCCAATTGGCTAATAAAGATTAACTGAGAAGCCAAATATGTCAAAAATTTATCAACAAGTACAAAAAGATTATAATTGTGTGATATAATTCATACAATTTGATATTCAAACTGAAATTCGTAATTTGGTAATTGAGTCTTCAGATGGAAGTACCGCAATTATATAGAATCCCTGACTTGAGGCCTAGACATGATGGTATTTACCTTATAGTTCCAAGTATTATGACGACCCGTATATACCGAGGGTATAACTGCAGCTCTTTACCGGCAGTATATACGAGTAAATCTAAGACTTGAAATTATAAGCATTAATGCTATCCAGATGATGATTTCAAATGTGGTTGATATGATTTTTAATTTTGTTTGAGAACTGATGAATTGATTTGGATTCTGATTGAAAAATGATGATCCCTGAAATTTGGTTGAAATGTAATAAGTTGAGCGAAACCTCAATATGGATGATTGGGACGAGTCCCTGTGTGATGATAATGATTTCAGCAAATCACTATTAGATTAGTGGATTGTGCTGTCAAATTGCTACTGTTAACACTTAATTCGGTAGATCAAGTTAAGGGATGACAAATTGAGAACTTACTTAACTGAAATTCCCGTGGAGGAATGTTCATCAGAAGGAAATTTTTCGGTCTAATGGACCATTATCGTGTTAAAGATATGAATGATATGATTTGAATGAATTGTTATTTAATGATGAGTTCTATATAAGGGATATTATCCCAGGATTCTGTTGGGTTGACCAGAAAATAAGGAACCCCAGAATAAATTGGATCTTAAGAAAATGAGTTATCCTCTACTTTGCGAGATGAGGACATCTCGCACTTTTTAAGTGGGGTGGAATGTAAGATTCCTCCCCCAGCCTTCGAGGTATACAGGAGTAAGAACCTCCCTTTCTGATCTTATAATTATTTCCTCTCTAAAATAAAAGAAAGATTCTGTTTTAAAAAAAAGGGAAGACCCTTTTTCCTACTTTCTCAGGAACCCCACCTGTTTTAAGGATTCAGAACGATGAGTTCAGAAGTGAGAATTGGTGTTTTGGATACCAAGGTTTTGGTCTTCATTCGAGTACGGCCCAAAAGAAATTCTTTATCTCTTGGGAAGTATAAGAAGTTTTCCCCCAGATATTGTGGACCATATTTGAATTTAAAGAGAGTAGGTGACAGCCTACGAGCTTCTTTTAACTCCTCATCTCAAGTTTCTTAATGTATTTCATGTAAGCCTTCTAAAGAAAAATGTGCCAAACCCAATTCATCGAAAGGCGGAAAAACTTCAGTGGCAAGATACCCCGTTGGCTTCTAGGTTACCCTAGTTCCTTCTTCTATATAAGTCATAACTCTTACTTGTCGCTCGCAGTAATCTTACTTCCATCGATCTCCTTTCTTTCTTAATCTCCTTTATGGCTTGGCAGCAAGAATTGGTTTTATCCATGATGATTTCTCACCTTCGAGACGCAAGTGAGTCTATGAAGAAGGATTTTATAGAATTGTATGAGCGCTCACTTTTCCCTCACTTGGGAACTTCTGTAGCTCAGACCAAATGGCGGACCTGTCGAGATATAACTAGGGTAACACCGTGGGGGGGCGACAGCACTTTTGTAACAATGTTTGCTTGGCGATGGTTATTGAAGCCTTGGGTTTGGGTCCCCGATACTACTGTGTGATGAGATCAAGGCATGGTGGATTTTCTGAGCGGGTCTTCTTACTAGCATGTTTTCTTCCTCACCAGAAGATATGCCTTTATCCCGTTTTTGGCTTGCCTCTCAGAGGTCCTTTTAATAGGTCACCTCATACCAATGAGATAGGTGCTGCAATAACCGGCCGAATTATTCCCATAGATGAATTACCTTATACGTGTGCAGCTTGTGAGTGCTGCTTTTGTGACCATATGATGGACGGGCTTATGGAAGTGTAAAAAGTTCTTCATTTACTGTATATGTTCCAAGAATGAATAAAGTTGAAATCTTTGTTCTTGTCTTGAGTCTTGCTCTCTTTGAGATTTTTCTTGGTGGTTAATCTTAATTAAAAATTTTCTCTCAGTCTCATATTCGTGCATCTTACAAAATTACCCCCAATTTGCGAGATGAGGGCATCTCACGTTTTTCAAGTGGGAGAGAATGTAAGATTCCTCCCCAGCCTCTCAAGATGTCCAGCATCTTCCCCTGTAATCAATCCCCTCTTCAAAAATATGAAAGATCTTGTCTCTGCCTATTTTGACATAGAGAGAGAAAATATTCTAGAGAGAGAATATTCAGATTTTTAATATTTTTGGATAGAAAAATATCTCATCTTATTAAAATGAATTCCCCTGAAACAGAAATTCAAAAAGAACTTTCCAATGTGCAATTGGAATTAATTAGAAATGGGTATAAAGGACCTTAGCCTAAGGGTCTAGATTTTCAGAAATTTTTGGATTATGGTCCAATTAAGGTTCCTATGGGTAAATAGCATCAATCCATGTGTGGGAAGGAGATAAATCCAATTTTGTAAAAGAAGATACCCAAAAAATGAGTAAATGCTCACATAAGATGAAGAGTTGACTATGTACAAAGTTTATTAGTAAGAAACTATGAGTAATTTTAATAGTATGAGATATTTGGATATAATGATTTCATTTTGACACATATGTAAGGAAGAGGAGTCCCTTCAATACTCACATAAGATGAAGAGTTGAAAATGTACAAGGTTTATTAGTAAGAAACTATGAGCAATATTAAAAATATGAGATATTTTGGGTATCCAAAAATGAGTAAATGCTCACATAAGATGAAGAGTTGAAAATGTACAAGGTTTATTAGTAAAAAACTATGAACAATATTAAAAATATGAGATATTTTGGGTATCCAAAAATGAGTAAATGCTCACATAAGATAAAGAGTTGAAAATGTACAAGGTTTATTAGTAAAAAACTATGAGCAATATTAAAACTATGAGATATTTTGGGTATAATGATTCCATTTTGACACATATGTAAGGAAGGGGAGTCCATTAAAGGAGGTGCATATTTCACATGCCTGAATGAGTTTTAAACTCATAAAAATTGAGATATTTCATCTCTCCTCTCTCCTAATTCAAGTCTAGTTGCAAAAAGTTAGCTCAACTGACCTAAAAATGGTCAAAAATTGACCAAACTGAGTTGGAAAATTCTAGAATCAGTTTGTTTGGTTAGGAACTCACTTTTTCCTATAAATAGAGGCCTTCCCCTTTGTTGAAACTCAACAATGTTTAATGCATTGTTACTCTACTTCACCTAAGCCGAGAACTGTGAATTCATAATAATTCACTAGTTTTTGACACTTCCTTCTTTCTTCAATCCCCATTGGTGGCTCCATCAACATACTAAACCAATTGATTGGTTGGGGGCCTCTACCGTGAACAAAGAATCAAGCAAATTGTAAGGTAATTAGTGAATTTTGATCATTTTCTATAATTTCTCAATGTTTCTCTCTTCTCAACCCCTCTCAAGCTTGAGAAGCTTAATTGGAATGGTTTTTGAATGCTATTAAAGTTAATTGATGAATGGTAGTACTTGAATTACATAAATTGATGAATGTTATTGAAGTTAATTGATGAAAGATAGTAAAGAATTACATAAATTTTTATTTATGCTTAATTCTAATGGTTTTTATATAATTTCTCTCTCTCACTCAAAGAATGGTCATTCTCATGACCTATTCTCAATCCAAGTGAAGCTTTTCATAAAGCTTTTCCCTAATTTAAGATTAATCTATGCTTGAGGCCAAATTAATGGCTTTTTTTTCTATGCTTTTAGTTTATGTATTTCTTGAATATTGATGATTCAATCCATTATGGGTTAATGATCCAATTAGGGATCATTCTAATCATTCCCTTAATGATAAGCTTTATCCTTCAAATTAAATTGAGATTTATCAGTCATCATAGCAGCGGAGCTATGGCAAAATTCTTATAAAAATTACACATAAAATAATTTCATTCAAAGCATGAAAAGAGGACTTCCTACCATATTCTAGGAATTATCATCCTAGATTAATTGAAAGATATTCATTGTAATCATAGAGAAATTGATTTTTATATTATGCATAATTGATTTTCATGCATAGAGGTATGCACAAAAGATTATTATTTTAACATAAAAGTGTTACTTTTATCATAATTGGAATTCATGCATAGAGGTATGCATAAAAGATGATTATTTTATTATAAAAGTGTTACTTTTATCACAATTGAATTTCATGCATAGAGGTATGCATAAAAGTTGATTATTTTATTATAAAAGTGTTACTTATATCACAATTGAATTTCATGCATAGAAGTATACATAAGAGTTGATTATTTTATTATAAAAGTGTTACTTTTATCATAATTGGATTTCATGCATAGAAGTATACATAAAAGATATTCTTTTTATACTAAAAGTGTGATTTTCATCATAAAGGGATTTTATGCATAACTTAGATGCATAAGAGAAATTCTTTTATTCTAAAAGTGTAATTCCTACCAAATTGAATTTATGCACAGGAAGATGCATAAAAGATTGATTCAAAAGTGTCATTCTCATCTAAATTGAATTCATGCATAGGAAGATGCATAAAAGATTAAATTTTAATTCAAAAGTGTCATTTTCATTTAAAATGAATTTATGCATAGGAAGATGCATAAAAGATTGATTTTTACTTCGAAAGTATTAATCTCCTTAAATGGAATTTATGCATAAGTAAATGTGTAAAGAAATCTTATATCAAATATAAGAATTCTCTTGTATTCTATAAATAGATATGAGATGTGATAGGATGTGATAAGAGGTGTATAAGATGTGATAAGAGGTGATAAGATGCTTATGAAATAAGTTAGCAGGTAATAAGATGAATTAAGATGTGATAAGATATGTATGAGATGAGGTAAGAAGTGTATGTGATAGGATAAGATGTATATGGGTCGTGATAGGGCTAGAATGGATGTGATGTAAAAGATTAGATGTGAAGGCATATGGGGATATATGAATGGGAATGTGAAAATGGATGTATGTATGTGGATGTGTGAATGTGGAAATGGGAGTGTGGATATATGAATGTGAAAATGGATGTATGCATGAAGATGTATATGCGTAGATGTGAATGTGGATGTAGATGTGGATGTATGTATGTGTGTGGATGTATAGATGTGAATGGGAATGCGGATGTGGATGTATGTATGTATGTGGATGTAGATGTGAATGTATAGATGTGAATGGGAATGTGGATGTGGATGTATGTATGTATGTGGATGTGGACATATGAATGAGGATGTGATAATGGATGTATGCATGTAGATGTGGATATATGGATGTGAATGTGAATGTGAATGTGGATGTGGATGTGGATGTGGATGTGGATGTATGGATGTAGATACGGATGTGGATGTATGTATGTATGTGGATGTAGATGTGGATGTATAGATGTGAATGGGAATGTGGATGTGGATGTATGAATGTGAATGTGGATGTGGATGTGGATGTATGGATGTGGATATGGATGTGTATGTATGAATGTGGATATGGGATGCGGATGTATAAATGAAGATGTGAAAATGGATGTATGCATGTAGATGAGGATGTATGGATGTGAATGTGAATGTGTATGTGAATTAATGTGTCGTCGATATGAGGAAATGGATGAGAATGAGTACACATTGAATGGAATGTGGAATAAGTAATGAGGACTAAGGAGGGATAATGTGGAAAGACGAGAGTTCGATTTAGAAATTGTATTTTGTGACTGTTTGTAAATGACTGTTTTATGTCAAGAATGCTAAGGAAGCATTTTGACCGTCTTGTGGATTAAGGTCATGAAGACCTAACTGTTAAAGTTGCAACTGCTGACAGAGAGTCAATGGAGGACGTCTCGCGTAGCAAGGTCGGGCGAGGTCTTGACCAGCCTCGGTTCGATTAAAATGGTGAGCTTCCGGTACGGTGGATGAGGGACCAAGGAAGCGGCCTATGAGTAAAGCGCTAGGTCACCTGCGAGAAGGATCCTAGAGGGTGCTGACCATACGGTGCTCGGGCTCTGGGTCGCCTAGGATACCCACACGTGCATCGAGGAAGATATTGGAACAAGGAGTAAGAGTTGTTTTCTGAAACCGGGCATGGATCTGGTTGATTGACCTTGCTGCTCTTCAATGGATGAGTCCATGGCTCTTTTTATGGATCTGTTGGTTGATCTTGCTGATCTTCAACGAGAGTCCATCTTGATTTTTATAAGTGATTATATTGCCGAGTATTATGGGCTAGGAACTATTGAAAAGGCCCCTGAGTGGATAGGTGGTGAGCGTTCTAGTTGCCAATGATGCCATAGATACTCTGATGAAGGAATGATGGGAAATTATGAATCAACCGGATAAATTGGAAGATTGTGATCAGTGATACTATGGTTTCATTAAAGGATTGTTTTAAAGTTAGCGGATGCTAAGAAAAAGGCAATTTCATATTGGGTGTGTAAGTGGTGTGGCTAGTTTTATATTTGCATGAACTTCCGGCTAGGGGGCCTTGGAACTCTTTTCCTTGTTACCCAGGACAAAACCTAACCAAATTCCAAATTGGATCCCATCACTACAGTGGTTGGGCGGTTGGCTAACCCATGGGATCGGATGGGGTTAGGCTGGACTGATGGATTCGTAAATCGAGACTCAATTTCTGTTATTACGATAGATGAAGTAAGTCCCGGATAGTAATTGTTCTATGGATAGGAATCAACGGCTGTGCCTCTTGATGGGGAAAAAAGCGTTGATCCCAATGATCCAAGTGCAAGTTTCTTCCTTGATCTGACCGAGTATCTTTGTAGGTGCAGTCGGATCAGTTTGACCACTAATGGTCTTGACTACGTTAGAGTAAAAAGTTATCCTGGAGGAATCGCCCGTGCTTTCCGAATAAGGGAAGTTTTTCCGGGTTCCATTTTGGAAAAACCGACGGATTAGTCTTTTGTCCGGATATCCGTGGACGAGGCCTCGAGTGTGGGACCCTGCCTCGCGCAAGAAGTGCTACTTCCGTTGCTAGTACCCCGAATCCGTTGCGCGGTGAACACAGGGATCTCACAGTTGGTATCAGAGCCAATTGGCTAATAAAGATTAACTGAGAAGCCAAATATGTCAAAAATTTATCAAAAAGTACAAAAAGATTGTAATTGTGTGATATAATTCATACAATTTGATATTCAAACTGAAATTCGTAATTTGGTAATTGAGTCTTCAGATGGAAGTACCGCAATTATATAGAATCCCTGACTTGCTTGAGGCCTAGACATGATGGTATTTACCTTATAGTTCCAAGTATTATGACGACCCGTATATACCGAGGGTATAACTGCAGCTCTTTACCGGCAGTATATACGAGTAAATCTAAGACTTGAAATTATAAGCATTAATGCTATCCAGATGATGATTTCAAATGTGGTTGATATGATTTTTAATTCTGTTTGAAAACTGATGAATTGATTTGGATTCTGATTGAAAAATGATGATCCCTGAAATTTGGTTGAAATGTAATAAGCTGAGCGAAACCTCAATATGGATGATTGGGACGAGTCCCTGTGTGATGATAATGATTACTATTAGATTAGTGGATTGTGCTGTCAAATTGCTACTGTTAACACTTAATTCGGTAGATCAAGTTAAGGGATGACAAATTGAGAACTTACTTAACTGAAATTCCCGTGGCAAGTGGGAGAGAATGTAAGATTCCTCCCCAGCCTCTCAAGATGTCCAGCATCTTCCCCTGTAATCAATCCCCTCTTCAGAAATATAAAAGATCTTGTCTCTGCCTATTTTGACATAGAGAGAGAAAATATTCTAGAGAGAGAATATTCAGATTTTTAATATTTTGGATAGAAAAATATCTCATCTTATTAAAATGAATTCCCCTGAAACAGAAATTCAAAAAGAACTTTCCAATGTGCAATTGGAATTAATTAGAAATGGGTATAAAGGACCTTAGCCTAAGGGTCTAGATTTTCAGAAATTTTTGGATTATGGTCCAATTAAGGTTCCTATGGGCCAATAGCATCAATCCATGTGTGGGAAGGAGATAAATCCAATTTTGTAAAAGAAGATACCCAAAAAATGAGTAAATGCTCACATAAGATGAAGAGTTGACTATGTACAAAGTTTATTAGTAAGAAACTATGAGTAATTTTAATAGTATGAGATATTTGGATATAATGATTTCATTTTGACACATATGTAAGGAAGAGGAGTCCCTTCAATACTCACATAAGATGAAGAGTTGAAAATGTACAAGGTTTATTAGTAAGAAACTATGAGCAATATTAAAAATATGAGATATTTTGGGTATCCAAAAATGAGTAAATGCTCACATAAGATGAAGAGTTGAAAATGTACAAGGTTTATTAGTAAAAAACTATGAGCAATATTAAAAATATGAGATATTTTAGGTATCCAAAAATGAGTAAATGCTCACATAAGATGAAGAGTTGAAAATATACAAGGTTTATTAGTAAAAAACTATGAGCAATATTAAAAATATGAGATATTTTGGGTATAATGATTCCATTTTGACACATATGTAAGGAAGGGGAGTCCATTAAAGGAGGTGCATATTTCACATGCTTGAATGAGTTTTAAACTCATAAAAATTGAGATATTTCATCTCTCCTCTCTCCTAATTCAAGTCTAGTTGCAAAAAGTTAGCTCAACTGACCTAAAAATGGTCAAAAATTGACCAAACTGAGTTGGAAAATTCTAGAATCAGTTTGTTTGGTTAGGAACTCACTTTTTCCTATAAATAGAGGCCTTCCCCTTTGTTGAAATTCAACAATGTTTAATGCATTGTTACTCTACTTCACCTAAGCCAAGAACTGTGAATTCATATCCAGACAAAAGACTAATCCGTCGGTTTTTCCAAAACCGAACCCGGAAAAACTTCCCTTATCCGGAAAGCACGGGCGATTCCTCCAGGATAACTTTTTACTCTAACGTAGTCAAGACCATTAGTGGTCAAACTGATCCGACTGCACCTACAAAGATACTTGGTCAGATCAAGGAAGAAACTTGCACTTGGATCTTTGGGATCAACGCTTTTTTCCCCATCAAGAGGCACAGCCATTGATTCCTATCCATAGAATAATTACTATCCGGGACTTACTTCATCTATCGTAATAACAGAAATTGAGTCTCGATTTACGGATCCATCAGTCCAGCCTAACCCCATCCGATCCCATGGGTTAGCCAACCGCCCAACCACTGTAGTGATGGGATCCAATTTGGAATTTGGTTAGGTTTTGTCCCGGGTACCAAGGAAAAGAGTTCCAAGGCCCCCTAGCCGGAAGTTCATGCAAATATAAAACTAGCCACACCACTTACACACCCAATATGAAATTGCCTTTTTCTTAGCATCAGCTAACTTTAAAACAATCCTTTAATGAAACCATAGTACCACTGATCACAATCTTCCAACGGTTGATTCATAATTTCCCATCATTCCTTCATCAGAGTATCTATGGCATCATTGGCAACTAGAACGCTCACCACCTGTCCACTCAGGGGCCTTTTCAATAGTTCCTAGCCCATAATACTCGGCAATATAATCACTTATAAAAATCAAGATGGACTCTCGTTGAAGATCAGCAAGATCAACCAACAGATCCATAAAAAGAGCCATGGACTCATCCATTGAAGACTAGCAAGGTCAATCAACCAGATCCTTGCCCAGTTTCAGAAAACAACTCTTACTCCTTGTTCCAATATCTTCCTCGATGCACGTGTGGGTATCCTAGGCGACCCAGAGCCCGAGCACCGTATGGTCAGCACCCTCTAGGATCCTTCGCAGGTGACCTAGCGCTTCACTCATAGGCCGCTTCCTTGGTCCCTCATCCACCGTACCGGAAGCTCACCATTTTAATCGAACCGAGAGGCTGGTCAAGACCTCGGCCGACCTTGCTACGCGAGACGTCCTCCATTGACTCTCCGTCAGCAGTTGCAACTTTAACAGTTAGGTCTTCATGACCTTAATCCACAAGATGGTCAAAATGCTTCCCCAGCATTCTTGACATAAAACAGTCATTTACAAACAGTCACAAAATACAGTTTCTAAATCGAACTCTCGTCTTTCCACATTATCCCTCCTTAGTCCTCATTACTTATTCCACATTCCATTCAATGTGTACTCATTCTCATCCATTTCCTCATATCGACGACACATTAATTCACATACACATTCACATTCACATCCATACATCGTCATCTACATGCATACATCCATTTTCACATCTTCATTTATACATCCACATCCCATATCCACATTCATACATACACATCCATATCGACATCCATACATCCACATCCACATCCACATCCACATCCACATTCACATTCATACATCCACATCCACATCCACATTGCCATTCACATCTATACATCCACATCTACATCCACATACATACATACATCCACATCCGTATCTACATCCATACATCCACATCCACATCCACATCCACATCCACATTCACATTCACATCCATATATCCACATCTACATGCATACATCCATTATCACGTCCTCATTCATATGTCCACATCCACATACATACATACATCCACATCCACATTCCCATTCACATCTATACATTCACATCTACATCCACATACATACATACATCCACATCCGCATTCCCATTCACATCTATACATCCACACACATACATACATCCACATCTACATCCACATTCACATCTACGCATATACATCTTCATGCATACATCCATTTTCACATTCATATATCCACACTCCCATCTCCACATTCACACATCCACATACATACATCCATTTCCACATTCCCATTCATATATCCCCATATGCCTTCACATCTAATCTTTTACATCACATCCATTCTAGCCCTATCATGATCCATATACATCTTATCCTATCACATACACTTCTTACCTCATCTCATACACATCTTATCACATCTTAATTCATCTTATCACCTGCTAACTTATTTCATAAGCATCTTATCACCTCTTATCACATCTTATACACCTCTTATCACATCCTATCACATCTCATATCTATTTATAGAATACAAGAGAATTCTTATATTCGATATAAGATTTCTTTACACATTTACTTATGCATAAATTCCATTTAAGGAGATTAATCCTTTCGAAGTAAAAGTCAATCTTTTATGCATCTTCCTATGCATAAAATCATTTTAAATGAAAATGACACTTTTGAATTAAAATTCAATCTTTTATGCATCTTCCTATGCATGAATTCAATTTAGATGAGAATGACACTTTTGAATCAATCTTTTATGCATCTTCCTATGCATAAATTCAATTTGGTAGGAAATACACTTTTAGAATAAAAGAATTTCTCTTATGCATCTAAGTTATGCATAAAATCCCTTTACGATGAAAATCACACTTTTAGTATAAAAAGAATATCTTTTATGCATACTTCTATGCATGAAATCCAATTATGATAAAAGTAACACTTTTATAATAAAATAATCAACTCTTATGCATACTTCTATGCATGAAATTCAATTGTGATATAAGTAACACTTTTATAATAAAATAATCAACTTTTATGCATATCTCTATGCATGAAATTTAATTGTGATAAAAGTAACACTTTTATAATAAAATAATCAACTTTTATGCATACCTCTATGCATGAAATCCAATTATGATAAAAGTAACACTTTTATGTTAAAATAATAATCTTTTGTGCATACCTCTATGCATGAAAATCAATTATGCATAATATAAAAATCAATTTCTCTATGATTACAATGAATATCTTTCAATTAATCTAGGATGATAATTCCCATATTATGGTAGGAAGTCCTCTTTTCATGCTTTGAATGAAATTATTTTATGTGTAATTTTTATAAAAATTTTACCATAGCTCCGCTGCTATGACTGATAAATCTCAATTTAATTTGAAGGATAAAGCTTATCATTTAAGGGAATGATTAGAATGATCCCTAATTGGATCATTAACCCATAATGGATTGAATCATCAATATTCAAGAAATACATAAACTAAAAGCATAGAAAAAAAAAGCCATTAATTTGGCCTCAAGCATAGATTAATCTTAAATTAGGGAAAAGCTTTATGAAAAGCTTCACTTGGATTGAGAATAGGTCATGAGAATGACCATTCTTTGAGTGAGAGAGAGAAATTATATAAAAACCATTAGAATTAAGCATAAATAAAAATTTATGTAATTCTTTACTATCTTTCATCAATTAACTTCAATAACATTCATCAATTTATGTAATTCAAGTACTACCATTCATCAATTAACTTTAATAGCATTCAAAAACCATTCCAATTAAGCTTCTCAAGCTTGAGAGGGGTTGAGAAGAGAGAAACATTGAGAAATTATAGAAAATGATCAAAATTCACTAATTACCTTACAATTTGCTTGATTCTTTGTTCACGGTAGAGGCCCCCAACCAATCAATTGGTTTAGTATGTTGATGAAGCCACCAATGGGGATTGAATAAAGAAGTGTCAAAAACTAGTGAATTATTAATGAATTCACAGTTCTTGGCTTAGGTGAAGTAGAGTAACAATGCATTAAACATTGTTGAGTTTCAAAAAAGGGGAAGGTCTCTATTTATAAGAAAAAGTGAGTTCCTAACCAAACAAACTGATTCTAGAATTTTCCAACTCAGTTTGGTCAATTTTTTACCATTTTTAGGCACTCACAAGCTGCACACATATAAGGTAATTCATCTATGGGAATAATTCGGCCGGTTATTGCAGCACCTATCTCATTGGTATGAGGTGACCTATTAAAAGGACCTCTGAGAGGCAAGCCAAAAACGGGATAAAGGCATATCTTCTGGTGAGGAAGAAAACATGCTAGTAAGAAGACCCGCTCAGAAAATCCACCATGCCTTGATCTCATCACACAGTAGTATCGGGGACCCAAACCCAAGGCTTCAATAACCATCGCCAAGCAAACATTGTTACGAAAGTGCTGTCGCCCCCACGGTGTTACTCTAGTTATATCTCGACAGGTCCGTCATTTGGTCTGAGCTACAGAAGTTCCCAAGTGAGGGAAAAGTGAGCGCTCATACAATTCTATAAAATCCTTCTTCACAGACTCACTTGCGTCTTGAAGGTGAGAAATCATCATGGATAAAACCAATTCTTGCTGCCAAGCCATAAAGGAGATTAAGAACGAAAGGAGATCGATGGAAGTAAGATTACTGTGAGTGACAAGTAAGAGTTACGACTTATATAGGAGAAGAAACTAGCGTAACCTAGAAGCCAACGGGGTATCTTGCCACTGAAGTTTTTTCGCCTTTCGATGAATTGGGTTTGGCACATTTTTCTTTAGAAGGCTTACATGAAATACATTAAGAAACTTGAGATGAGGAGTTAAAAGAAGCTCGTAGGTTGTCACCTACTCTCTTTAAATTCAAATATGGTCCACAATATCTGGGGGAAAACTTCTTATATTTCCCGAGAGATAAAGAATTTCTTTTGGGCCGTACTCAAATGAAGACCAAAACCTTGGTATCCAAAACACCAATTCTCACTTCTGAACTCATCGTTCTGAATCCTTAAAACAGGTGGGATCCCTGAGAAAGTAGGAAAAAGGGTCTTCCCTTTTTTTTTTAACAGAATCTTTCTTTTATTTTAGAGAGGAAATAATTATAAGATCAGAAAGGGAGGTTCTTACTCCTGTATACCTCGAAGGCTGGGGGAGGAATCTTACAGATAGGATAATCTATTTCTCATTTAGAATCAATCAAAGTAGTTTTTAACTACTTATAAATAATCTAAAAGAATTAACCATTATTTCTCATTTAGAATCAATCAAAGTAGTTTTTAACTACTTATAAATAATCTAAAAGAATTAACCATTATTTTGTTAACACAAAATCCTAAAAATACTATTTTCTTAATCTCTAGCTTATCAAGCCTAGAGTTTAGCTTTGAATTAAGAGACTATCATTGAGAAGCATCCTTTTTCAAGGGATTTAGCCATAAAGATGGCTATACTTTTAGAGAGAGAGATTTACTTAAAGAAAGCATTACAAATAAGCATAAAGATTAGCTTTCTCTTAATTAAGCATTAAGACTTTAAGGGAAAGCTTGATTTGAATTAAAACAATTATTTAGAAAGCTTCTCAAGCTTGAGAGGGGTTGAGAAGAAGAAAGTCATTGAGATAAATTGGGAAAAAACATAAACATTGATTTTACCTCCAAGTTTGGCTTGATTCTCTATCAGCACAGTGAAGCCCCCGACCAATCAATTGGTCCACCAAGAGGAGAAGAGCAACTCCAAGAGTTGTTGGAGAGAGAGAGAGCTCCAAGCTCCCAAGAGAGAGGAAAATTTAAGGGATAATAGAAAATATGATTTTTTTAATATAATACTGGCATAATATAGCTCCAATATTTTATTACAAATGATAAATGGTCTATTTATAGGTGAGGGAGGCCACTACTCAAGTCCAACTGGGTACTAAAATTTTCCAAGTTCAGTTTGACTCAATTTGGACAAGATTTAGACCAGTTTAGCTCCCTTTTGATTTGGTTTGATCCAAGAGAGAGGAGAGATAAAAATATCACAATGTTTTTAATTAAAAACCTTTCCACACATGTGAAATAGGTGCCTACCTCAAGAGTCCCCCTCTCCTTACCAAGGTGTCAAAAATGCATCATTATTCCAAAATATCTCATTTTTTAGTAATATCTCATAATTTTTAACTAATAAACCTTGTACTCAGTCAACTCTTCATCTTATGTGAGCATTTACTCATTTTTGGGTATTTTCTTTTATTCTCTTGGATTTATCTCATCCCAACACTTGGACTAATCCAATTGGACCATTGGCACCTTAATTGGACCATAATCTAAATTTTTTTGAAAATGTAGACCCTTAGGCTAAGGTCCCTTATACACATTTTTAATTAATTCCTAATGCACCTTGGAAAGTTCATTTTTAACTTCTGTTTTAGGGGAATCCATTTTAGACACTAGGAGGATTTTTATATCCAAAGATATCTCAATTTTGGATTATCTCTCTCTAGACATTTTCTCTCTCTAGGCCAAAACAAGGTAAAACAAGATCTTTCTTCTATTTCAGAGAGGGGAATAATTACAAGAACAAAAGGGATAGGTTCTTATATCTTTACTCCTCAAAAGCTAAAGGGAGGAATCTTACATTTTCCAGCCTAATAACCTAATTAATGAACCTTACATTCAACATTAGGATTAGTTTAAGTTCAATAACTTGAATGAAATTTCTTAGATAGAGAGAAATTGCATCGGAATGTAAGTTTCAAAGGGAGCTGGCCACTCCACCTCCTCAAACTTTTATTCTGAAGGAAGTAATGTATGAAAATAATCTAGTGGTATGGGATATCAAATTGGTTTCATATACTTACTCCAGACGCATTTATGTCTTCTATCTTTCTACCATCCTATGTGTGTATGTACAACACGCCTATGTGGTATGGGACACATAGACTCGTCTTACATACATTCATTTGATTGGTTCACTCATATGCATTTAGTGTAGATCTATTCTTCCACACTAATCATAAAGCCATCCTCTCATGTGTTTATGCTATCGTATATCGGGGATGCCTGTATATGGCATGTTTTAGTGCCCTCATTGTTTGTTTCAGTTGGTTCATATGGAGGGGTGATTCCCTGGGTACTTACGCATGGAAAACATGTTATCGTATATTGGGGATGCCTGTATATGGCATGTTTTAGTGCCCTCATTGTTTGTTTCAGTTGGTTCATATGGAGGGGTGATTCCCTGGGTACTTACGCATGGAAAACATGTGTGTGGCTGCCTTCACTATTTGTTTCAGTTGGTTTGTATGGAGGGGTGATTCCCTGGGTACTTACGCCTTGCAAACATGTGTATGGCTGTTATTTGATTATTCATGGGTTGTCTATATCTCTAGATAGCGTGGATACCGTCTTTTGAGTATAGCAACGAGAACTGGACGATGCCGATTGAGGTGTCGCACTACATGAGATGTGCGAGGGTACCAATTGAAGTGTCGCACTCTACGAGGTTACCAATTGAGGTGTCATATGGCTGGTGGATTGTGCGGTGGTGTGAAGATGATGAGATCATTTTTGTACATGTTTTCTTAATTTGATAATCAGTGTGATAATCACCAACTTTGGTGTCACACGAGTTTTCTGATTGGTATTCCATGTCCATGAGAACCTCTGAGCCATGCCTTTATGCCTCTGAGCCATGTTCAGACCTGTGAGTTTACCTTGCAGGTTAAGACATCAACAATCCTGTTCTCTTGGTACAAAATTGAGGACAATTGCTTCCTCAAACGGGAGGACTGTTACAGGTATATATTTATTCATATTTTTTATGAATTAATAATCTTACAAAAATATGTTTAATTTAATTTGTGCAGGATTCAGTTTAATAGAATATGCAAATGGGCACAAGATTAATGTATAGGTGTAAATGTGCACATAGTCATTTATGTAACAAGGCCCACTAGCAATTATATATTGGGCAAGGTTTATACTTTAAAGACCCACTAGCAATTATATATTGGGCAAGGTTTATTTTTTATGAAATGCTTTAAAAGAATTGGACTAAGGTTCAATTTTGTAAAAAGCCCAATTTTGGAAAAGCTATTCTATTTATGGCTCCAAGGGCTAAATTTATTGATATGATTTAAATACTGCGTGTGGGAGTGGAGCCACACACATCAGGGGGGAGATTGCACCCAATCTTATCTTGATGGTGATGTTATTTTCTCTCTTGTCTTATGTTATGCTATGTAATTTGATTTTTCAATTAAATTTAAGTCTTTGTTTTAATTTTTGATCTATTTTATGAGTATTTAATTATTTCTTCAAGAATATTAAAGGGTCTCGTGACAGTTCCAAGATGGGAAGCATGTGGCCTTCGATAGTAAGAAACTCAATGATACACAGACTAGGTACCCAGTTTAGGAGAAAGAGTTATATGCGATCATTTATGCTTCTCTACGGGTCTCAGTTTATGGTCTTAACAGATCACCAGTCTTTGTAGTACATTTGTGATCAACCGGACTTGAAAGGTAGAAAGGCTAGATGGGCTGAGTTGATGCAGGACTTTGATTTCATGATTAAATACAGGAAAGGTAGCTTGAATCACATTGCTGATGCGTTGAGTCGAATTGGTGAAGTTAATGAACTTAGCTTCATGGAAATTACTTCTGACTTTTATACAATTCACTCAGGGGGAAATGCAGTATGGATATTTTCTTTGGAAAATATTAGAATTTGGCAGAATCAAGGTCCAACTTTGAGGTAGATCAAAACCTGGTGAATCAAGGAAAAGCCAACCAATTTTTTATTCCGAATAGTCTCTTATTCCAAAATAATAAGGCTTGCGTGTCGGATGTGCTCGAAATTAGACCCAAGATCCTCTTTGAGTGCCATGATGCACCATCCCGCAGGACATCTTGGCATACAGTGTACCTTGGTTTTGGTTAGAAGGACATTTTACTGGCCAAAAATGAAAGATTTTATTCAAAGTTATGTGGTCCGATGTCATCAATATCAAATAAACAAGGCTAAACGTCTTAAATATGTTGGGTTATTACAACCTTTGGATATTTCATCTCTTGAAAGTGGAAAAGTATTTCCATGGATTTCATTACAGGACTTCCATGTACCAGAGGACTTCCATGTACCAGCAAGGGTCACGATGCCATTTGGGTAGTCATGCATAGATTGACAAAGATGGCTAGGTTTTGACCCACTAAAAAAATAGTCAAAGCATCAAAATTAGCTTACCAATTTGTCAAGTAACTATTTAGACTGTATGGTCTACCTTCTGATATTGTGAGCAATCAGGACTCTAAGTTTACGGCTTGTTTTTGGCAGGAAGTTTTTAAGAAATTGGAAACTACTTTGAGTATGAGTTTCTCTAATCACTCGTAGTCTGATGGGCAAACAGAGTGTGTGAATCATATTTTAGAGGATATGCTTCGTGTATATATCTCTGAAAAACCATCAAGTTGGGAAAAGTATCTTCCAATGATGAAATTTGCCTATAATAGTTCTAAGCATATGGCTACTGGTTATAGTCCGTTCATGCTTATGTATGGGTATCAACCTAAGGCACCTGTTGATGTTAGTCTTAAGGACATTGAACTTGATGCATCGAGGGATTTCTTGTGTGATATACAGGAAATTCTGACCCAAGCTTAGGATTCTATTATGAGTACTTAGGATAGAGCACAGTTTTATGCTGATAGGGGATGCTCACCTCGGTCTTTTGAGCTAGGAACATTGGTTTATTTGAAAGTTCCTAAAGATTCTCAGACTTTGTCAATAGGAAAGTGCTCAAAATTATCTCCTAGATATTGTGGTCCATTCCAAGTTATACGTTAGATTGGCACGGTTGTCTATGAGCTAAAACTATCTCCACATGTAAGAGTTCATCCAGTCTTTCATGTCAGCAGACTGAAAGAGAAGCTGGGAGGTGAAGATAACATAGTTACTCCTCAAGAACTCGTTGAAGTTGAGGATTTATCCTGTATTCCACATGAACCTAAAAAGGTACTTGAATTCAGGGAAAGGAAACTTCGTAATCGCTTAATCCTTGAGGTTAAAATTAAGTGGAAAGATAGGGAAATCGAGGATTCAACTTGGGAGTCAGTTGAGAATGTTCAGCACAGGTTTCCTTTTTTTCATTACAAGAGTGCAATGTTTTGAGAGAGGGGAAGCATGCTATGTGCACATTATATATGCATATACTAGGAGGATAACCCACCCTAGGCATGTGAGCATGACAGCATGGGAACATGCTCTAGTGGGGCAAGGGTTAGACATAAACTTAGGTTGAGGTTAGGGTTAGACATAAACTTAGGGTTAGGCAACCAAGGGTCACGCATGGAAATGGAGAGTCAAGAGTCACTTGAGTTATCTCCTATATAATACTGGCATGGGGCACTCTCAAGGGATGTTCTCTTGTGTAGAGAATTGTATCTACTCTCTTGCCATTTCATGCTAGAGCTATGTGCTGCTGGATTGAAGACATACCTCTTGGTGGTATGGGAGAGCCATCAAAAGATGTTGATATGATGCGTGAAGTAGAACTTAGCAGAGAGTACTACAAGGAAACGGTGGAGGTCATGCGTGGAATATTACATCCTTTCAGAATAACACACCAGTACCTGTGTTTCAAACCACGGTACAATGGAAGGGCAAGGACACGAACTTGAACCTAAGAAGAGGACCACTACAATGTTTTGGTTGTGGAGGGTCGTATCGAGTCGCCGAGTGCCCAAACAAGAACATGGTTCATACGCACCAACCCCAACAAGTGGCTGCTACGCCCAATGACATGCCAATACTCACATGTACTAAATGTGGGATTGATCATTTGATCAATCCATACCGTGCAAGTGGTTCCACTTCTATTGCCAATCAGGCCACTATCCAGACCAAGGATTGTCCATACCGTGCAAGTGGTTCCACTTCTACTGCCAATCAGGCCACTATCCAGACCATTAGTGTACAACCTAGAAATATCACACCACTCAACGTCCTAACAAAAGCTCAAGCTCAATTAGGAGACAAGGAAAAGAACTGAGCACATGCGACTGTTTCCAGAACTGGCCGCAGGAGAAGAGTGAAAAAAGTGGGTAAGGGTGACACAAGGGTCGCAATCCAAGATGGATCCGAAGAAGATACAATCAACACCGGCTCCACCCAATCAAGGGAAGAGGGGGATCAAAGGATCAATTCACAAACAAGGGGTCGGACCAAGAAAAGCAAAGGGAGGAACCAAAAACTCCTAAAGGGGCCAGTGAATATCCCAATGCCGATGAGGAAATAAGAAAGCTCGAAGACGCGAGGGCCTTAGTCAAAGAATGCCAATGGCTTCATGAAGCCAAGCTAAGGGCTAACCGGGTCAAGGATACAGTTTATCCACAAAACGAGCCAACCAGAGAAAGGGAATTGAACATGCCTACCCCAATTCCGAAAGAAACAAGAGGGGTCCCAAGCAAACACAATGTCCAGAATGTTAGGAAAATGTGTTAGGGGAGTCCATCCATTCCTTCCCTATGGAGGAATACAAGGCACATATATGGGGAGAACCCTCTATCTCCAAAGAACCCAAAGACATAGGAAATCTCACAGGCTATGCTATCCACGCCTGTACAAATGCCATTAGCGCAATTGTTACACAATTCAACAACCCTATGGACAGACATAAAGAATGGGTAAAAGTCGGACTAAAGCCAGCTGATACTATAGATGAGACTCTGCCACCTTTAGCAGAAAGAACCTTGAGACACACAAGGAAAACCCGAGTCATTAAGATACCAGTTAATCAACTGGGACGTTACTACGAAAGCGACGACACAAATGCTACAATCCCGATTCATCATAATGGGTACCAACAGGCACTGGCTATCCTGGATGGTGGGGCAGGGGTTAGCATCATCTCACAAAACATTGCTGGGAAAAATGAGGGAAACTTGATATAAAAAAAGCAGATCTAATCGTTTTTAAATGGTTGACGGAACATCTTCAAGGCCCATTGGACTTCTGTTGGAGAATGTGAAATTCAAACTCTTTACGTTTTGCTACCATCATACATTTGTTATCATGGACTTCCTGCACCAACCTAATTCGTATGACATAATATTGGGGAGACCCTTCATGAGGGAATCCAAATTGGTGCATGATTGGACCTTAGATCATGTGTATGTACGTAGGGATTCACAAATCTTAAAGATTGATTTGAGAACATGGAAAGCACACCCCATGGAAGGGCAATTGTTCGGTAATGATTCGATCACAAACGGAACAGACCACCTCTGTACAAATATGCCAGCCCTCTGTGGGAGATCCCAAGAAAGAAGAGGAAATGGAAATGTATGCATCACTTCCTCCTCCAGACTTCAGTGAAAACTAGATGCATGTGTTGGCCACCATAGATGTGATGCAACCCAAGTGGACCTAGTATGTGGAATGTGGAACCGTCCCCCCATGACCTTTATCTATATGGTTAATTGGCAGACCATTGATGAAGCATCAGAAGAGGAAACATCGAGTATAGAAGGGACCATAGCACAAGGCCGTACCAATGCTCAACGCCTCAGACGGTGGCAAAAACACAAATGATATATAGCCCGACGAAATGCCCCATGGAAGGGCAATTGTTCGGTAATGATTCGATCACAACAGAACGGACCACCTCTGTACAAATATGCCAGCCCTCTGTGGGAGATCCCAAGAAAGAAGAGGAAATGGAAATGTATGCATCACTTCCTCCTCCAAACTTCAGTGAAAACTGGATGCATGTGTTGGCCACCATAGATGTGATGCAACCCAAGTGGACCTAGTATGTGGAATGTGGAACCGTCCCCCCACGACCTTTATCTATATGGTTAATTGGCAGACCATTGATGAAGCATCAGAAGAGGAAACATGGAGTACAGAAGGGACCATAGCACAAGGCCGTACCAATGCTCAACGCCTCAGACGGTGGCAAAAACACAAATGATATATAGCCCGACGAAATGCCCCATGGAAGGGCAATTGTTCGGTAATGATTCGATCACAACGGAACGGACCACCTCTATACAAATATGCCAGCCCTCTGTGGGAGATCCCAAGAAAGAAGAGGAAATGGAAATGTATGCATCACTTCCTCCTCCAGACTTCAGTGAAAACTGGATGCATGTGTTGGCTACCATAGATGTGATGCAACCCAAGTGGACCTAGTATGTGGAATGTGGAACCGTCCCCCCACGACCTTTATCTATATGGTTGATTGGCAGACCATTGATGAATCATCAGAACAGGAAACATCGAGTACAGAAGGGACGATGCACGAACAACAGCAGAATTTTTATAAGAACAAATTATCTCGAGGTTCGGCTACACATTAGAATTAGTTAGTGATCGCGGCTCACATTCTATTAATGAGATGATTGATCATTTACTTGTGGGATTCTTAGTGGTCCATCAAAAATCATCACCTTATTATCCACAGGCCAATGGTCAAACAGAGAGTATAAATAAAATTTGTGTACTATCTTGACAAAAACCTTGGAAGCAAGTCGAACAGACTAGGAACATAAGCTGATAGCAGCCCTATGGGCGTATCCAACGTCATATAAGGTAGCAACGGGGTACACTCCCTTCTGTTTAGCTTATGGTGTTGAAGCAGTTATGCTCATGGAATACTTATTTCCAAGCTTAAGGATTGCCGTACAAGAACGTCTGACGGAGAATCCATTAGCTGAAAGGCTAATTGACTTAGAGAAGCTTGATGAGACCAGGGGCTGATAGCATCACATGGACTCATGGCGACAAACTACACAGGAAACATTGGTTCGACAAAAATCTAAAGTAAAAAGAACTGGAAACATATGGAGGGTTAAGTCAATGGAAGTAAATTAAAAAAATATTTTGGACCACTGACCTAAGAGATGTTCTGCAAGAACATCTCTTAAAACAACAGAAACAGCTTGCAAAGGAAAAAATCCAGCAGGCTCAAGAAGAAGCTAAGGCTAGGGAGGCCAAAGCCAAACAATTACTCCACAATAGACTGATACATGTCAACATGGCTTCTGTGACTCTCTTGGACAAAGAGGAACTAAACATTGAGCCAACACGACTCAAGGTGGGACTTACTACAGCTAAAGGCCATGCAATAAGCATTGCATTAATCAAAACGGGGTCAAGTCATAACTTGATCTTGTATGAAACCTGGGTAGCATTAGATAGACCACACCTCGAACCCACTGATCCGCAAGTACGTAGTGTTCACTTGATAATAACTATGAGAGCTGAGGGATTTTTAAATGTTGACATTTCCATCAAAAATAATTCCTTGGTCGGGAAGGTGTTTGTCATGCTTGCAGGTTCCATGGAAGAGGAAATTATTCTAGGATGATCTTGGATCTGTGCAGGTTCCATGGAAGAGGAAATTATTCTAGGATGATCTTGGATCTGTGCAAGTAAATGCAATATCCAATGGGAAGAAAGGACATCGTTGTTAAGCGCACAAGCGACAAGGCCATGTCCATACCCTTATGGAGCTTGACAAACAGAGGGAAACACATCATAACTGATGAAAAAACAACAAGGAGTGCAGTGGCAACACCTCATAAAATAGAACAAGCATCAACCCACGAAGCTTGCACACATAGAGCTAAAACGACTTCATCAACAAATGCCCAAAAGTGCCTAGGTGTCCCCTTGGTTCTCGTGGTGGCAATAAAACAGAAGGGTGTCCAATGGTTGGACAATGGGTATGAGGTAAGCAAGGTATCATTCACTCGTTATGTGCACGTTTGACTGCTTGAGCATGAAGGAAAAAATGAGAAGGTAACGATCTTATGCATTCAAAATTCAAAAATGTTCATGCCGTTAAAAATTCACAAAGGTTCACGTCGTGAAAAAATTAAAGGTTCACGTCGTGAAAAATTTCACAAAGGTTCATACCGTGAAACGGTAATTTCTCATGGGCCAATCAAGCAGCGCCACATGGTTTTCTTCATTAAGGCAGCCGCTTTGTCCAACGGCTATGTTATAAAATCGAAATTCTTTCCTCTTTCGTCATTTTGCATCGTGTGCCTTTAACCTTCGATTACGCGTCGCTTCCATCTGCATCTCCCAACCCGCCATTCTGAATTTCGAACTTATTCGACTATCTCCTTTTGAGATGGGAGCTTGATCCTTTTTCTTTTCGTTTTCTTTTTCTTCTTTTAATTTTGTTGATCTTCAGGGATTAATCAAAATCTTGTCCTCACTAAGTGTACATACATTGTAATTAGTCTAAACAATTTCTTCATGGTATCCTCACATGCATTTCTACAGTAAAATAAAAAATGAAAACCCTCATAACAAACAACCTTAACAAACAATTCACAATAATAACACCCTGCGGTTTCATGGAAACTCAAGTTCGAAACCTGCAATTTCACAGAAACTCATTTTTTCACGAAACCTCACCTTTTCACGCCTAAACTTTTCACGGAAACTCGTTTTTTCACGGAACATCACCTTTTCACACTTAACCTTTTCACAAAAACTCATTTTTTCACAGAACATCACCTTTTCATGCCTAAACTTTTCACGGAAACTAACTGTTTCATGGAACCTGACTTCACAGCCTGCAAATTCACGAACCCACTCTAACCCTGCACCTTCACGCCACAGCCTTCACTTGTCTATTAACACACCCCATGATTGCTCCTACACAAACAAACTCCTCAATTCAACTAACCAATTAGCCATCAAAAAAAAAAAGAAAAAGAAAAAGAAAAGATGATATCAACCCCACCAGTCGATAGACTGATGTGATGTTCATGTACAGATGTCGGCCTAAGAGTCAGAAGCTCTCGAGACCTTAGCTGCGACTCAAGGCAGCACCACTGGACCCCTAGCAAGTTAGAGAAAGAGGCCAGTGCGGGGCCCAAAATTGAACTTTTTAGGCCCTTATGCCAAAGCATTCCATGGGGCCATCATCAGCAAAGAAGCTCTCATGGCCCATGGAAAGGTAGCCCTACATACCATAGCCCATAATGCCTCCAAATTATGGAGGAGGCCGAAGTGAAAGCTGGACAAGGTTGGTTTGGGGGAAATGGCATAGATACTCCCAAGAAGTATCGACAAAGAACTCTGTGCTGAATACCTCAAGACTTACGACAAGGGCACCAAAAGGGGAACCATCACCAAAGCTGACGGCACTTCCGAGAAACTCCTCATCACCGAAGATCTCATACGGGATGCTCTGCAACTTCCGCCCACAGTCAAGGTCCACGCACATGCCATCGACAACATGCCTCTGGATGCAATGCTCAAGAAAAGTTCTTACAACTTATGGGGCCGAGTACGAAAACATCCAGGATGAGGCTATGAAAAAAGCTGCAAAAGCACATGAGGAGAAAGAAGAAGACTGGGTCTACTATGTCCATAAAGAGATGGAGAATTACTTAAAGGCCCACCAATCCAAAATCTGTAACCCATACCTACTCACACAAGTTCTAAATCATGTAGCAAAAAGACCTCTCAAAGAGCCCAAACCAGAGGAGCACATGCAGTTGGCACTACTACCAGAACAACCCAAATTAACAGCTGAAGATATGCAAGAGGGGCAGGCTATCTTGCTAGAGACCCATGCAATCATGAAGGAGATCAAGAAGGGGTGAAGGAAAAAGACAAATAAGAAGATGAGGGGAGTACTTCCAGATATAGCTACTGAGTCACAGAGATTAGAGGCAGAATTGGCCCAGGAAATCCGCACATACCAAGAGGCATTGCAAGAGAGCACCACTCTCAGCCAAGCCACACAGGAGCCCCTGCAACAAGTTACTCCTCCGACAAGCTCGGCTCAACTAATATTTACAGATCTATCTCCCCTACTTAAAGAATCAACTATGGCAGACATGCTAACAGAGACAGCGCCTGAACAAGAAGCACCAATACAGGCTGAGGAAATACAAGGCGTTGAGGCGGCCACAACTCCAATACAAGAAACAGAGGCCCCAACTGATGCAAGCAAAAGACAACGAAGTCTAAAGCCATCCAATCCAAGCAAGAGAAGGTGGTTGGAAGATGAAGTAAGAATACCCCAGCTGGCCTCCCTCCAGAACATAGACTATCAACAATTCTTTGCAAGAGACCATGGAAGGACTAGATGAGCTGCTCAACCAACCACAGGCTGGGCTAGAAGAAGAAGCAAGCACAAGTGCAATTTGGGAGCAAGAACAAAAGGTATGGTGGTGCCACCTCCTCACAATGCACATGCTCCACGACCATAACGCCGCCCTCTAGAAACAGGTAAACGATGTATCCACATAAGTGCAAAAATTAAAAGACAACTTGGAAGCAGTTGAAGCTACCCATAAGGATGTAATCATGAAGAGCTTGAAGGCCATGGAGGAGCAAGAGAACAGGTATAAAGCCCTGGAGAGCATAACATGGTCCTCAGCCAAACAAAAATG